>NC_091440.1:37443367-37743367 GCF_964237555.1 Oryctolagus cuniculus | reverse complement strand
AAATCCTATCCCTACACTGGACCTTGTTTATGTCTTATCCTTGAACTGCTTCCTACATCAGAGACAAACACCCGAGCCTGCATCACACAGCAGTAACACACATTAGGTAATAACAACATCCTCATTTTAAAAAAAAAAGCTTTATTTTGGATTCATTTTCAATTTGGGGAGAAGTTGCAAAGATACTTCAGAAAGTGCAAATACACGTCCTCCCAGATCACACTATTTAGGAAGATGTTTGTCCAGACCAAGAATATACAGTTGATGATATACTATTAATTGAACTACAGATTTTATCTGGCTTTCCGCAGTTCTTCCACTAATATTCTTCCTCTGTCCCAGGATGCAATCTAGGTTACCCTATTGCACTTCCTTGTCATTCTTCTTCAGCCTTCTGTAGTCTTCAGAAATTTCTCCACCTTTTTCTTGAGACTCTTAACAAGAAATGGTCAGGTATTTATGGAATACCCTTCCAATTTGGTTTTGTCTGGTACTTTCTCATGATTAGAATAAAATGATGATGACAATACACCAAAGGCAAGGTGCTGGTCTCAAGAGTTCAAAGAACATATGATGGCCAGCACCGTGGCTCACTTGGCTAATACTTCACCTGCGGTGCCAGCACCCTTGGTTCTAGTCCCGGTTGGGGTGCTGGATTCAGTCCTGGTTGCTCCTCTTCCAGTCCAGCCCTCTGCTGTAGCCCAGGAGGGCAGTGGAGGGTGGCCCAAGTGCTTGGCTCCTGCACCTGCATGGGAGATCATGAGGAAGCACCTGGCTCCTGGCTTCAGATCAGCATGGCACGCCGGCCGCAGCGGCCATTTCGGGGATGAACCAATGGAAGAAGACTTTTCTCTCTGTCTCTCTCACTGTCTAACTCTGCCTGTCAAAAAAAATAAATAATACTCTCATGGGCTCTTCAGCCAGATCCGAAAGCCTTAAGGGCTGATTCTGAGGCCAGAGTGCTATTTAGGACATCTGCCATTCTATGAGTCTGCTGGGTATCCCAATTCCCATGTTGGATCGTTCTTTCTCTTTTTTATTCTATCAGTTAGTATTTGCAGACACTATTCTTGTTTATGTGATCCCTTTGGTTCTTAGTCCTATCATTATGATCAATTGTGAACAGAAATTGATCACTGGGACTAGTGAGATGGCATTGGTACCTGCAATCTTGATGGGATTGTATTGGAATCCCCTGGCACATTTCTAACTCTACCATTTGGGGCAAGTCAGCTTGAGCATGTACCAAATTGTACATCTCCTCCCTCTCTTGTTCCTACTCTTATATTTAACAGGGATCACTTTTCAGTTAAATTTCAACACCTAAGAATAATTGTGTGTTAATTACAGAGTTCAACCAATAGTATTAACTAGAACAAAAAAATACTAAAAGGGATAAAGTATTAAATTGTACATCAACAGTCAGGACAAGGGCTGATCAAGTCACTGTTTCTCATAGTGTCCCTTTCACTTCAACAGGCTTCCTTTTTTGTGGTTGGTTAGTTGTCACCGATCAGGGAGAACATATGATATTTGTCCCTTTGGGACTGGCTTAATTCACTCAGCATGATGTGTTCCAGATTCCTCCATTTTGTTGCAAATGACTGGGTTCCGTTGTTTTTGACTGCTGTATAGTATTCTATAGAGTACATGTCCCATTTTTTTTTTAAAAAAAGGACCTAAATGAAAGATCTCTGCGAGAGAGATCCCAGTAGAAAGAATGGGCCATCAAAGGAGGAGGTACCTTTCTCTGAAGGGACGAGAGAACTTCCACTTTGACTATGACCTTGTCTAAGTAAGATCGAAGTCAGCGAACACAAGAGGCTTCCATAGCCTTGGAAACTCATGACTAGAGCCTAGAGAGATTACTGACACCATAAACAAGAGTGTCAAATTGTTAAGTCAACAACAGGAGTCACTGTGTACTTAACTCCTCATGTGGAATCTCTGTCCTTAATGTGTTGTCCAATGTGAAGTAATGCTATAACTAGGACTGAAACAGTATTTTTACACTTTGTGTTTCTGTGTGGGTGCAAACTGATGAAATCTTTACTTAATATATACTCAATCAATCTTCTGTATATAAAGAGAATTGAAAATGAATCTTGATGTGAATGGAATGGGAGAGGGAGCGGGAGATGGGAGGTGTGCGGGTAGGAGGGAAGTTATGGGGGGAAAATTCCATTGTAATCCATAAACTGTACTTTGGAAAATTATATTTACTAAATGAAAGTTAAAAACAAAAACAAAAACAAAGGAACATATGATATCATCTGTCCCAAGGGACACAAATCTTGACTTGGATAAAATGCTGTTTCCCAGGTTTATCCGATCTTAAGGCATTGTTTTTCCCTTCCATTCTCTATTCTTTACAGGCCAGCTGCTAAAATCAGCCTTCGCTCCTGAAAGAGGATTCAATGTCTCAGGTAACCCTCCTGGAGGATGTTTATTTACATATAGTATTTGGAACTCTTCTATAAAGATTTGTCTCTTCTCTCCCATAAATTTATCCAATTACTTCTCTATATATGTATGATCTCATGGAATTTTATTTTATTACTTGGATTATAATGAAATTCTTGTTATTTATTTTGTTGTCCAAAGTTGCCATGCTTTTACCAAGCTCAGGTTATACCAAATTCCATTGTTTTCCTCCATAGTATCCAGCATAAGCCATTGAATATGATAAGTGTTTGTTAAATACATATTGATAGATGATTAATATGTAGAGTAAGGTCTATAGCTATATAGACAGGTGTGTCTGTTTATCACAGGACAGGGTAAACTGTATGAAAAGCTGCTTCAGCTGGATAATTTCTTTCCCTAATCTTCAAACATCAAAGGAAAACAAAAGGTGTGTGAGAAAGGAAGGGCAATCTAAACACACTTAAGGAAAAAGAAAGGTGTTTTCAAGACGATCCTCAGGGGTAAAGAGCATTTATCTAAGAGCTTATTTCCCACTTAGCATAAGCCTTGACTTCTCTCATCTACAATGTCACATCTGTGACACTGTGGCCTTTCCCATAAAACTACCTATTTACAAAAAAAGCAACAAATTTAAGAAAATCAAACCCTAAAGATTACTTTATAAACCAACTTAAAATTTTAAAAAATGTTTACCAAACATAAAAAGGAAACATTGCAAGTTTTACTCACTTTTATTAAATGTTATTATTACAATAATCAATTCCAAAGATGCATATACTAATGAGATAAACACACTATTCTAATACTTGAAAGCTATTGACCCCAGTGTACTCGAGATGTGAGACTGTCTAATTAGAATTCACACCACCATGTCCTATTCCATTTATCAGCCAAGGGATGAGTTTGTAAATTCCTTCCTGTGAGCAAAATGCCAAGTGCTCAAAGGCCAAGTCTAAACAGTCAAAATGAAGCAGAATATCAAGTAATTACATAACAAATTCAGACAGTGTAGACAATAATTACCAAGACCAAAGCACTCATGCTCAGCTCTTGGACATCTAAGCTACCTATTTAAATACTGGGCTTGGTTCCATATAGAAAAGATATTGAGTTAAATGTATTCATTAAGATAACTTTTAACAGGTTCAACTGCTATTTATTCCAATCAAGGAGACAAAACTATACAGAGACCGGCATTATACTCATATTATGATTGGAATTGAAATAAATTAACTATGATGAACATTCTAGAACCTTACACTAAGTTTGCAATGTAGTTGGAAGAACATATGTTTGAGTGTGGGGTTTAGTGGAGTTCATCAGTAAGGATTTCTGTCTACCTTTCTTCTTTGTATTTGAAGTCATCAGATTTGACAAGCTACCAGCCCCAGAAGAGCTTCATTTTCTACCAGGTCTTGAAATAGGCTCTCTGCTATTTTTACGCAGGGTCAAAGCTGACATGTACATGTTGTGCACTGACAGCTTCTCTAAATACCTCGTTCTCTTTGCTTACTTCAGGAAACATACCACCTGATCCCCAATTAACACAACGAACTATGTAAAATGAAAGCCTCTGTTTCTTTGTTTGTTACCCAGGTGCAGTGTTGCCAGGCAGGGCAACATGTAAGGCGGCGTCTGACCAGTATGCCTGTGGGAAAGGCAAAGTGCACACACCATTGTTCTCTCTTCCACAAGTGTGCAGGTATTCGACGTGGAGAGGGGAGAATAAAGAGACTCCAACTTCTGACATTTGCAGCACTCAGACTTCTTGCTCCTCTCTTTGCAGTTGGTTCAAAGCAGTTTCTTCCAGCAGCTAGGAGACATCGCAGGAGAGAGCTCACTCATGGCAGGAAGCACTGGCTCTTTGCCTCAGGGATGAAAGAAGTCTTGTTCACCGCTGTTTGAAATTCCTGTTTGTTGCAGTGAGCAGGAGGAAGAATATTATTTGGAGAAGCCAGGAGTGAAGGTAGCAGTGTCAGTGTCAGGCACACATGGCTCTGGGCCAATTACTGGGCTCCCCTGCACTCAGGTAACAGTGAACTCACAGGGGCACCGTCTCTACTGGGACCATGCCTCTCTGCCCCATTTCAAAGGGATCTTTAGAAAGGTAAAGAGGACATCTGATTACGGTTGTTTGCAAATATTGATGTGACACGGGGTCATCTGAAAGTGACTTGGTCAAATACGTTAGCCAACAGTAATTTCATGATCAGGTCATATGCCAGGCAAAGATGGTGAGGATGCCTTTTGTCTATGTTCTTCTATTGCTAAATCAAATTGAACAGGAACAAATGCAGGTGCAGAGGTTACAGTTCTTTTCATATTCCTACGTAAATTTATCAAAGATCAATCATTTCTCTACTGATCCTTCACTGTTTTTAATTACTATACAAATATGACAGGTTTATCTTGCAACATTTCAGATTATGATTTAAGTGAAAATAACATTTTATTTTGATGTAAAGACACATCATTGTTAGACCCTCTGAGTGAGGATGCTAACACGTCGAGAGGCACACCCCAAAGACTCAGAGTCCAGACCAGCTGATGCAAAAGCAAGAGGATTTATTTGGCGTCTGCGCAGACTGGCCTCCTGAACTCGGGAGTCCAGAGTGCCCCCAGCACAAAGCCACACGGTTTATATACCCGCAGCGACCAATCAAAAGCACTATAGTGTCCATGCACACAGCAGTCCAATCCGTGAGCTGATCATGTGAAAGGCATGTGTCTTCTATCCAATCAGCTACGGGATCACATGGGAGGCATGCACACAGCAGTCCAATCCATGAGCTGATCATGTGAAGGGCATGCGTCTTCTATCCAATCAGCTACAGGATCACATGGGAGGCATGCACCTCGTTGCCATTTTGTTGTTTACTTCTTTAGCAGTTCCTTTCCCTGTCAGCGTCATCTTGTTCACCCTGAGGGGGACGACGTCTCGCTCCCTTCGTTCCCCTGGAGGGAGAGCGGTGTCCCGCTTCCCACACCGTTATTTGAGTATTAGGAGGCATACAAACTGGGTTAGGTCTTAGCACAGCCAGGCACAAGTGTCGCAGCTAGCTAAGCATAGGGTCCCTTATTTTTATAGCTGCACCTGATTTTAGCTTTGGGGGAAAAAGTTTAGGGCTATAATTTTTAAACTTTAATTTTATTTGGGGCAAAGGTGACTTCTTGTTTTTAATAGTGCTAGCTTAAGTCACTCCATCTTGGTTTGATTTTTAAGGTTCTTCAATCATGTGGTTTAAAATTATAATTGCAAACTTTGAAATACCCAGTACCTTATAGTTAAGAATCTGAATTTTTTTTTTAATTTTGTTTTATTTTTCTTTGAGAAGCAGAGAAAAAGGGGAAGCGCTAATTGCCAATTCACTCTCCAAATGCCTACAACAGCTGGGCTGTGCCAGGCTGAGGGCAAGAGCCAGGAAATCAACCAAGGTCTCCCACATGGGTGGTATGGAAGCAAGTATTTGAGCCATGACCTCTGCCTCCCAGGGTCAGCATTAGCAGGAAACTGGAATTGGGAAGACAGCTGGGACTTGAACCCAGACACTCTGATATGGGACACAGCTGTCCCAAGAATAAGCTTAATCACTACACCAAATGCCTGCCTCTGACTCTGAAATTATGAAACTATTGAAAGTATTATCTTGAAACAGATGTTTTAATATTTTATATATTTTTACATTTTCCTATGAAAAGGTAGAAATCTGACATTTTCATTTTACTAAAAGACAGGGATCTTTTTAAAAATTTAAAGTATTTCCAATAATATTACACAATAGACATTTTACAACCAGAGAAGTATATCTAAAAAGTTTTATGATAGACCAGAAAGAGAAGTTTGGGGATTAATTTAACACTGAGTTGATTTAACTAACGGAATATGAGAAAATATAAAATATATATTTACTTAATGTCTTTGGACGTAAAAATGTATGATTATAGCCAAATCCAAGTGATATATTTCAGTCAACATGGCTAGGTGTTCCCTCTGTTGGGAGAATCATCCCACAGCAGCAATAGCCAGAAGGAAACCTAGAATGAAAGCGCACCTGTGACAAGCCATGGGGTTCTTACACAGCTCAGCTGCTGGTCAAGGCCAGCCAACTGAGTCATGAAAAACAATAGCCCAGTGCTGCTATTGTTATTGATTTTTCAAAAGCAGCTTAAAATTCGGATTTTTAATGAGAGATCTGTTTTACAAGCAATGGAAATTCCTTTTTTCTGCAAAAATTTTGCTAGTCAACAGAACAAGTTTGGATTAGGCCCTCAGGAAGCCAGATTATCCCTCAAATTTAGAAAGATTCTACAGGAGCAATGTTAGGTAATCTGGATGGGCAATTAATCATACAGCGCTTGTTGATTACCCTAGCACAGTCAGTTGCCTTCAAGGTGCATATGCAATCTTCAAGGAGTTAAACTTAACATTCCAGGGTAGCTTTTGATAAAGAACACTATCTTTTAGCCGTAAGTGTGCATTTTCACATTAATGTGTATGCTATGATGGAGTCTATGTTTATGAGACTTCTTGGGTCCCAGGGAAGAATGGAGCAGTTATTTACGGTGTTTGGATAGGACTACTCATACTTTGTACCACATGAAGTCTCACAGGAACTTGCATCATGAGAACAACACACAAATGTCACGGACCCCAGAGCTGACCTGAAGAGGGTGTATTGTTCTATGATCCCAAAAGGATTCCCTGCTGTAGAAGGGATAAGATTATACTTCAGAGAATATCCAATAATAGCAAATCAGATGGATAACTTGTCAATATTTCAAGCAAGAGAAAGGCAGAGCACACAGATATAGAATAATCAACCAGCAGGAAAACTAGGGAAGAACAAGGCCCAGCATGGAAGGAGGAAGCTCTGAAGGTCTTAGTGGAGCTTCTGTGCTACAGCATCTCTTTCACAGGCAACCCCGGCCAGTCTCCCAAAGGCTGTAGTGGGATCTCAGCGGGATCAGACAGGGTCAATTTGGGAAGCACACAGACACTCCATGGAAGGATAACTGTGCACCAGCAGGTTATTAGATACACGTATGAAATGTGATGGAATTTGCATGCTACTCCATCGTTCATACATTTATTTTGAAAATACTTAGGCATAGCTGCAGGTGGATGTGAGTTACAGCTCTGTGGTGCTTCAAGGTGCTGTTTGTATCTGTCATTCTAAGCCTTTGAAACTGAGTGACACTTTAAAGAAATAGAGAAAAGCAATTTTTTTGGCAGAAGGGTGAGGATGGACTCTACAGTAAAAATGTACCCTTGAATGACAACAAAGTAAACCAATAGGAACACCTCAAAAATGCACAAGACAAAGACTCCCCCAAGTCCCATAACATTCTTTTTATTTTCTTAAAAAGACCATTAACACAGGGCTAAATCAAAGTGAGTGGGATATTTGATATTCTCCCAGTGTTATCATCATCTAAGCATGGTCTTATAAATCAATGAAGCAATGCGCTCATAGAAACAGTGTGAGGCCACCACAGAAAACTGTACTGTGTGTGATAAGGCCACTCACTCTTTAGGCTCTAACTTGATTTTCAAGGGATCTCCAGGGGGTCATGAAATCCATTTCTTGCCTCATGTAAGCACTGATTAGTCCTCTTCCAGCCTCCCTCCCATGCCCTTTTTTGTTCTGTGCATCACATTGAGCAGCCAAAACCCTGTCTTGGCAGGATACTCCTTGGCTTGGTTCCAACCTGTTCCATGATGTGAGGCTCCAGGCAACCTTTCCTATCAGTGACTTTTTCTCAGGTATAAACGCTCTTTAAAGTCTCCTAAAAATCATAGAATGCATGCCATGTGAATTATTTTATAGATTATCATTTCATTTAAAAACAGCACACTGAATTAGAAAGAGAATGTGGTTAGATCTTTTAGCACTATTCAAAATAGAAGCATGTCTATAAACTCCTTTAAAGTCGAATGTAGTTTATAGTTTAGTGTACGTAGCCTCTCTACTTTTCAACTTAACTGCTGTCAGATACACTTACTCTGTATTATTGTTACCTTTCACCTTTTTCACTTTTACTGTATTTAAAGGAATTATTTGCATTGCATATTTATTCAAGTGTAGGATACCAAGTTATTCTAGCCACGTAGTATCTGTAAGAAACCTGATACAAGCCAAGTTTAAAAGTAAGGGAATAAAGATTTTTTAAGCAGATAAATATGCATTTTTGGCTATGGCATGGATTGAATTGTGTCCTCTCCCCACAAATTCATATCATAGGGCCTAACCCCCTTCTAAATGTAACCTTATATGCAGATAGAACCTTTACAGAAGCAATCAAGTTTAAATGAGGTCTTTTAGAGTAGCCCTAACCCAACAGTACTGGTATCATGATGAAAAGGGGAAATTTGGAGACACATACATAGAGGGGAGAGATGTGAAGAGACATAAAAAACAGGGATGCTCATCACAAGCTGAGGATAAAGGCCTGGAACAGACCCTTCTCTCATAGACTCACAGGAATCAACACTGCTGACACTTTCATTTTGGACTTCAAAACTCTAGAACAGTAGGAATTAAGCAGACTATAGTGCTGGTATCAGAGCACCCTGTTTACCAGATTTCTTCTCAACACCCCAAAAAACCTCAACTCAAAAGCCTGTTATATTTTACCATTTCTTTCCTGAACTGTACAACACCTTATGCTTTAACAACAGAACTAACCATAATTTTTCAGTTCCGGCTTTTGTAGAACTGCTCCAGCCTTGGTTGTACAGGTGCAGAGGGAGCCAAAATTCCTAGTGTTTCAACCTGTATGTCTAGAAGAAAAATTAAACCTTTGGAACCAAAAGAGACCAGACCATGGCCAGAACCTGAAATGCCGGGACTTTCAAAAGCAAGGGGTCCATTTCACCAGAGGTGCGCTGCCGGGGTTCTTATTTCTAATCCTCACCATAAATGCCTTCATTCTAAGCCCCTCCCAGCAGACCCTGTCTAGTCAATGCTTACACAGGCCAACCTCTTCTACCTAATCCATAAAATTTACCAAAGACCCCCAGTGGGGGCCTTTGACTTGGGTTTTACTCCTGCTTGCCTGCTGGCTGGCAAACCAGGCCAATACAACCTTTCTTTCCACAAAATACTTAAATCAGAGATTATGTGCCTTGGGCAACTGTGGGGAGCAACTCGGACTAGACTAAGTTACTGGAATTAAGACTTATTCTATGCATCTGCTCTCCCACAATATGGCGCTGGGAGAGGAGTAAACAACTTCTATACAGCTGCCTCTCGCCAATTTGATTGAGCTGCAGGAGCTGATCCTGCTCCTGATTGGAGGAGAGCAGCGTACTCGGCGTGTGGGTAGCAGAGTTGGGATTGGTGGAAGAGGACTATAAAGGAGGAGAGAGACAACATGCACCAGGAACATCTAAGGGGAACATCCGGATAACATCTGAGCAGCCCCCGAGAGAGCCGGCCGGCGGTGTGCCGCTCCCCCACGGAAGTGGGGAAAGTGGCAGGGGGGCCCACCCCTCCATGGAGGTGGAAGGATCGGCAGCCAACCCGGGAAGAACCAGCAGCAAACCCGGGAAGGGCCGAGCAGACAAAAGAACAGCGCAGGGTCCTGTGTCGTTCCTCCACGAATGGGGGAGCGACAGGCAACAAATCTACCTCCTATGATAATGGTACCCTCCAACATGTGAGTGAGCCTTGTGCAATCAATTCAAACTCTCAACAGGGCCAAGACTGACCTCCCTCCGGGATCAAGAACTGCCAGCACTCTGCCCTTGGATTTGAACTGTAACTCTTTCCCAAGTTTCCAGCCTGCTGGCCTACCCACTCAGATTTTGAACTCACCAAGCTTCCACAATTTTGTAAACCAATTATTTAAAATTTCTCTCTCTCTACAAACACACACACACACAAACATACAAAATACATCTTAACACATCGTGCTGGTTCCATTTCTGTGGAGAATTTTAACATGTGAAGTGCCTACTATAAATAATAATAAACTTAACATTTTTGATGCCATCAAGCCAGAAAATACATCAGACCCTTAACGTGGAATATTTCAACTGAAACTCAATCAATCTTGAAATACTGAAATTTTCCAAAATTTACGAAATATATGAGCTAAAATATGTTGGGCAACTTGCCCAAATCTCTGATTTAGATATTTTGCCATTCAAACAACAGAACATGCACCCTTTGCATTAGCAAATGCAAGGGGGTTGTCCTCTTCCAGTGTCACTATCAGCCTCAGGTGAGAGTGGCTCAAAAGAAAATTTAATTTACCTGAGGCAAATAAAACAGACAGTGAAGCAGAGTTCCCTAAAGAAACTGCCTCCCGGAGACACAGGTTTCCAGAGCTCACTATAGCAAGGGTTTAGGGAAGAGTCCAGGAAACAGAAAAAAGGGAGAACAGAAATGTCCTTCCTTCTTGCAACATGCATGCAAGATGTAGTAAACAGGGAGCAAGAGAGTCCGCCCAGGTCAAGCAACACACATCTTCATACCTTGTCAGGTTTCAACTTCCAACTCAGACTCTTTCTTGCTGTTTTCATTGCTCAATTGGTGGCCTGGAGCCCTCTCAGTGGCAAGTTAAGCCTTCCTGGAACATCCTCAGAAAAACAAGCTGTGATAAGTAAGATCTCCCTGCACCTGTCCCTGTGTCTTCCTCCTGTCCAAATCCCACACTCTTGGTTACCTTAGCTACTGCACCACAGAAGCCAACATGAGGCATGAAGCCATGTCTAGGAGGGAAAAACTGGTGAAGCAGACATGGTGCCAGCTTCAGTGGGTGTTATATGTATTTAGAATAAACATAACAAGCTGGTGAGCACTCCAACCAAGACTTTTCAATTGTAATAAGTCAGCATAAAACATCAAATATCAAATTAAACAGGAACAAGATTTTGATGATGCAAACAGCATGAACTGCTGTATTAGACACACTATTCAAGCTTCAGCAGGAAGCAGAGCGTGAGGCCCACAGAAGGCAACAGTGGTCACCTTCCCATAATGTATATTCATAAGCTGTATGGAACAGCAGAGTTTTAAAGGGGTTTCACATTGTGTATAAAAATGGCTCCACCTTGCACCTGGAAATTACTGAACCTTAGGAAAGAATGATGCTCAGACAGTTATGCTTGCCTCTAGGGAGAGCAATGAGCTAGATTTGTTTTTTAAAATTCTTTTCCTTTTGTATATTTCAAGGTTTATAACTCCCAGCGAGGTGTGTGCACATCTCTGCCCAAACGCAGGCTCATTACGTTCAGAACAAACACCAGAGCAATGTGTCCTGCAGGTGCGATGTTTTCTTTCCAGCACAACCATTAGTCCACCAGGAGTTGCCCATTAAACGTATGTCTTTTTACAGCCAGCTGGATCACTTCCTATTACTCATAACAGGGTTATTTACAAATGAGATGCTGAAAAGGTAACATTGTCTGCCTCAGCCAAGGTACCTTCTGTTCTATTAAGAATATATAAAAGTAAGTAACAGAAAGGAAACACTTCCTGCCAGTTAATGAGATGCTGGTTGAGAGCCTGAGGCAAAGCCCAAGGCCCTTAAACTAGCCAGTCATTAAGTGCCAGGAAATGTCCCTGGAGAGTGACCCCTGGTGATGGAGGAAGGGCAGAGGAGGCTGGTGGAACACCCAGCTCTGCAGGAAAGGGGAAAGTCAGGGAATGGAAACGACAAACATGCAGCCACCCAAGAAACACTTTCCCTTGGAATGCACCTGAAATCCGTTATACACGACACTACACACAACACTACCGCTTCTTCATAGATGGAAACAGCACAACATCTCCCCTTTCTTCTTGGCTTCTTGTTGTTGGTTTTTAAAATCTTTTACTTTCTCCTCCATAATGTAACGGCAAACTCTACATGTAGGATTTGACTGTAGATCTAGACTAAGTATTAGGAATTTTAAAAAAGTAATGCATGATGAATGTCTGCTCTGTTCGCTGTTTCATTTTGGTTGTAAATGGCATACAGCGCTGTTTTGTTTTGACCAAGAATCAAAACGAAATCAAACCTCAACAAAATACCTAGGTTGGCTAATATTCAAGCATGAGTAAATTTATTCCTTACAAATATTCAAAAATGCCATTCTTACTTGATTAAAGATTAAAAAATCAATTTTAGTTTGAAATAACCTTCTTCCCAGAGCTGCTGACGGGATATACTGCTTTTGGCTTTGCTTTCCACAAGGTCAGCAGATGGAGAAACTGAAAAGACGTAGAAGAGTATGCAAAGGTTCAGGGAAAAGAAGCCAGAAGTTTACTCTGAATATTGTCTGCCCCAGGTTCCTTCACCCTCAACACCTGATTCTCAAGTCTTTTCTGTAACGTAGTCATGTGCCTGTAGGTGACAGGAACCTGTTCTGAGAAATTCATCATTGTGCAAACATCTGGGTGTACCGACACAAACCTAGATGGCGTACGTCAGTCATGGGCTGTGGCCTCTGATGCAATCAAGGCCTGCAGAAAATGTGTGATGGATCAGGCTGCTGCCAGTGTAACATGACACACTGTTTTACAGTAAATCCTTTAAATAAATAGGATTACAGTGTAAAACGATAAGATGTGCGAGGAGTATGGTTACTAAATAACCCAGTAACCTAGTCCTCTATTAACATTATCAAGCATTATGTACTCTAACTAAATGAAAGATCTCTGCGAGTGAGATCCCAGTAGAAACATTGGGCCATCAAAGAAGGAGGTGCCTTTCTCTGAAGGGAGGAGAGAACTTCCACTTTGATTATGGCCTTGTCTCAATAAGATCGGAGTTGGCAAACTCAAAAGGCTTCCATAGCCTTGGCAACTCATGACAAGAACCTAGGGTGATTCCTGACTCCATAAACAAGATTGTTAAATTGTTAACAACAGGAGTCACTGTGCACTTACTCTTCATGTAGGATCTCTGTCCTTAATGTGTTGTACAATGTGAATTAATGCTATAACTAGTACTCAAACAGTACTTTATACTTTGTGTTTCTGTGTGGGTGCAAACTGTTGAAATCTTTACTTAGTATATACTAAACTGATCTTCTGTATATAAAGAGAATTGAAAATGAATCTTGATGTGAATGGGATGGGAGAGGGAGCAGGGGATTGGAGGGGTGCGGGTGGGAGGGAAGCTATGGGGGGGAAAAGCCACTGTAATCCATAAGCTGTACTTTGGAAATTTATATTTATTAAATAAAAGTTAAAAAATAAATGAAAGAAGTCAAAAAACTATATTTTCTTTGGAAATCCAATTCAAGGAGGAAAACAGCATTTCTTGTCCACTGTCCTATTACATTTCACTTCCATTCATACATCTTCATTTCCCAGTTGTTATTAACATTTTTTCTATGTTAATAAAGCAAAGGCAGTTATCTCCACGAGAGGTCTTTGACTATGTGGGTACTTCAAAAAGTTCGTAACATGTAATTAAAAGTTTATTTTGGTATAAAGAAATTTTTCATGACCAGTGTTATGGCATAGCAGGTTAAGCTGCCACCTGCAGTACAAGCATCCACGATGGGCACTGGTTCAAGTCCTGGCTGTTCCACTCCTGGCTTTCCACTGGGAAAGCAATGGAAGATGGTCCAAGTGCTTGGGCCCCTGTACTTGTGTGAAAAACTAGAAAGAAATTCCTGGCCCCAGACTGTGGTCTGGCCCAACCTTGGCCATTGTGGCTATGTGGGGAGTGAACCAGTGGATGGAAGACCTCCTTCTGTCTCCCTCCCCTCCATCTCTCTGTAACGCTGCCCTCCACATAAATAAAAACAAATCTTTTTTAAAAAGAAGGAAAAAGAGAATACCCTTCATAGGTATGTTTTATGAGAGTAGGGAAATTAATCCGGATTACAAATGCATAAAGTAACCGTTTCATGACCTGTCTGCAGCAGCACCTCAATGTTAGGCAGGTAAGCTTTCAGAGCACACAGTTTTAAACGACTTCATTAGTGAACTGCAACCCCCTGGCACGTTTCTAACTCTACTGTTTGGGGCAAGTCAGCTTGAGCAAGTCCCAACTTGTACATCTCCTCCCTCTCTTAGTCACACTCTTATATTTAACAGAGAAATTTATATTTGCTAAATAAGTTAAAAAATGACTACATTATAACTTCAGGAAAGGTCAAATAGAATTGGTAAAAATTTGGTTCCCTCAAATTGTTTTGGGTTCCTTTGCATACGGAGTCACAGTATGATGTAATATGAACCCACTCAGACCAAATTCTCCAACATGTAATGGGGTAATTCATTTTTTTCTTACTTCCACTCTCAAATTTCCAGGCTGTAGTAACAGTGTTTCATGCTCTCCCATCAAAAAATCATATATTCTAGAGATGGAGTATAGCCTAGTGATTAAGGAACTCATGTCCCATATCACTGTCTGGGTTTGATGCCAGTGTCTGAGTTCTGACTAAAGCTTTTTCTGAACTTAGACTTTGAGAAGCAGATGGGATTGTTCAAGTAACTGGGTTCCTGTCACCTTCCGAGAGATCTGGATTGAGTTCCTGGCTTCTGGTTTCTCAGGGAAGGGAAACACTGTGAATCTGGGTGGGCGGGGGGCGGGGGGGGGGAGGGGATCAGTGGATGGGAGCTTTTTGTTTTTCTGCCTCTCAAACATTTATATTTTCAGTTATATATTGAAAATATAAAGTATAACACTGGCAATTAAATGATACTTTTAAGGTCATTAATTAAATTTTAATTATTATTTATGTCTGCAATTGTAAAATATTAGGACTTCCATTTTGCAGGTAAAAAAGCATAGTTTTACAGGGTGATGGAAAAAATGTCATTAGTCACCAAGAAAGAATTACCCTTCAACTGCTGTTTCCTAACTCTACGATCATTTAACTCAACTCTCATAGTAAGAACTTTCCTTATCTTACCATATGTCTCTAGTCTTCTTACAAACAAGTCAAGTTTGGAAATAGAGATACATTTTGCATGCATAACAAAGGTACATTTTCAATCATAAATACAAATCCTGGGAACAGCAAGACATCAATTTATCAGTCACTATAACTTCTCCAGTGCTATGACAATTAGCTCATTTCTTGTCATTACGCATGTCAGTAAATACTTTTCCTTCAGATATCTACTGGTTTTTGTCACTTGAAGAGGCATGCACAACTCTGTCTAATGTCATTCCAATACTGATTTTTGCCACGATTACAGGAAATAACTCCAGAACTTTTGTGTTGCAGTTGAGTAAGGAAGAAAAGACAGCCTGCTTGCCCTAAAACATCAACCAGATTTCACCTGTGTATTTCACCGAGTCTCAAGACCTTTCATAGTCATTCAATGGGAGCCCCATATTATAAAAATGTAGAAAGATAATTAAAATATTTGCTGTCATTACATGTCCTTTGAATTAATTCTGTAGTTATGGTATATCACAAAATTAAACTAGTCTCTGAATCTCATTACATTTGTAATCATACTAGATAAATGACTGAAAAAAAGTCCCCTGAAGTTATATAAGTGGGGGCAGATTTATACATATATATATATATATCACTAAATATATATATATATACACATACAAAATATATTGGCACATGGGTGTGTATGTATGTGGTGTTTTGAGCTTAGCTTTAGATCTTAAAGTATATTCATGAAAGTCATCACAGATTCTCTTGATGGTGTCATATTATGAGTCTTTTCAAGTTTATTCTTTAAAATTTTCTCTGCCTTTAAGATTTTCTATAATGAATTTATATTAACCATATAATCAGGAAAATTATGTTTAAAATAGGGAAATGAATGCACAATTAGCCATAAAATTTCTAAGATTAGAACGGCTATGTCCTTAAAAAGAAATGCTATGCAAAAAACATCCCTGAAGTTTTACACTTTCAAGTTTCTGAAAATAATCTACAGATCAGGTAAATGAATAACTCACTTTCTACTGAAGATGAATTACAATGTAGAGACACATAGTGGTTAACACCTAAATAAAGAAAAGGTAGAGATATTTTAAATCTAAAGAGTTAAAAGTAATATTTTCGCTATATATTTTCATTGTATGACAACTATTTTCAGATGTTTTGGGGCTTAATTAAGTGGGTTTATATCATTTAATTTTAATGAAACTAAAGGCAGTTCACCATCACAAAATGGACAGGTGCCTTTAAAAGATTCCGGCAAAGGAACACAGATAGCAGCTTATACTAATTATCCAGGCTCAAGCAAGTAATAAAACGACAGAGCTGACATCTCCTACACCTTTTATAAGATCTCCATTAAACACATCACATCTTCGAAGCAATAACCATGTGATAACTCAAAACCATCAAACTGACTATTTGGAATATGTGTGAGTACACACACTTATATGATAATAAATTAATCCTACTGTTTCTTAAGATGGTAATGACAGCAGAAAGCCATCACATTAGAAGACATAAAACAATGAACACCTAGACATAATGATAGAACATGACTATCTGTCACACTCACTGCAGTGTTCTATCAAATTTTCATATTAACCTGATGGTATGTGTTTTAAAGTCTCAGTTAAGATTCTTCTGCTCCGTTGTGACAGCCAAGGGCCAGGGATCAGTGAAGAAAGTCTCCTTCTGGCAGGAGTAAAATGGACTGTGACAGTGCCCAGAAAACAAGGCAGACTCTGAAATCAGTGTTTTTTGTTTTTGTTTTTTTGAAAATACTGTTGGAAGATAGGTAATACTGCCAGAGACTAAAAGGAAACAAACCACACATGTCAGGAGATTTGTTCTTTTGAATAAAACTATGGATTATGGTATTTGCTATATGCTGTTTCAATAATGGAATATACACTCCCTTTTATGAGTCACTAGAGATGATTTCACAATTTAAATGTAACCTATGATAGAATCTATCTCTGAGACTAGAGGAGGGAAAATTAGAATACAGTACATACTGGGTTTAATTTTAGGCAAAATGGACAGTTATGGACTTATTTTCAACAAATGATTTGTAAAAGTAAGGATAAGACTTAAGAATGTGTTTTATTATTTGGTAGACAAAACTACATACATCTACACATGTTTGTAAAATCAACTTTTCAACTTCAGTGCCTACTACAAAATAAATAACACCTAGAATCAGGTCTTAAATTGTTCTATCATGGAGTGCCAGAGTTCATGTTTTCAAAGAAAAAATCATGTTCAACTACATTGCTCTAGTTCAACATGTTTTATGAATATAAAAATATTTTATAGTAATGAACATTTCAAAACTAATGTATATTTCAACTTTTTAAGGTACTCTGAAGTTTCTATTTCATCTATGTTTCATACTATTCAATTATATTAATTCAACAGTGTTCATAAGTAACATGAACATATATATATATATACACATGCACATATTCATATATACGTGTATATGTATTTATTTACTCATTGGAGCAAGCATTTGACACAATGACTAATATGCTACTTGTGATGTCCACATTCTGTATCACAATGCCTGGGTTCAAGTTCTGGCCCCAGTCCCCATTATAACCTCCTGGTAATATGTACATTGAAAGTTGCAGGTGATGGCTCAAGTACTGGAGTCTCTGCCACCCATGGGAAAGATCTGGATGGAGTTCTGAGCTCCCAGGTTCGGCCTCACTTAGCCCTAGATGTTGTAGTCATTTGGGAAGTGAACCCATGGACACGAGATCTCTGTCTCCGTCTCTCTTTCAAAGAAATAAAATTAAAAACTATATTTATTACTTCTTGAGGATTTATTATAAAAATTTAACTCAAAGGCTGGCATTATGGCCCAGCGAGTTAAGCCACCACTTGCGATGCCAGCAGCCCACATCACTGTGCTGGTTCACATCCTGGCTACTTTGCTGCCAATCCAGCTCCCTGTGAATGTGCCTGGGAAAGCAGCAGAAGATGGCTCAACTGTGCCCCTGCCAGCCATGTAGGAAACCAGAATGGAGTTTCAGGATCCTGGCTTCAGCCTGAACCACCCCTGGCTGTTGTGGTCACATAGGGAGTAAACCAGTGGATGGAATAGCTTACCTTGTCTGTCTGTCTGTCTCTCTCTCTGTGTCACCCTTCCTCCCTCTTTCTCTGTTGATCTGCCTTTCAAATAAATAAAACCATTTTTTGAAAAATTAACAGATAGTGTTTGTGATTTAAAAAAATTTAGTCTACTGATCTGTGGGATACATGTATATAAAACAAGCCTGAAAATCTTTGAATGTGTCAGGAGAACATTTAAAGCAATGTTCTTTTTCATAATATACATAAGCACACATAAATCAATGTAGTTGTTAGGAGGATTAAATCACAAGATAGGAAGATATTATCCCTGAAAAAGATTACTCTTCTTAATTGTGCTGTGCCAGTTTGGAGGAAATCATTTCTAACTCACTGGGGCTAAGAGCTCAGCCAGCATGAGGGGAAGCAACACACAATTCAGAAATAGATAACTTTCCGAAAGGAGATGGGGATCTCCAGAGAAAACAAGAACTTTGTTTTCTCAATCCTTGTGGTAGTTTATGCTTCTGTTTAAATACCAGCACTCCATAAAAGTCACTGCCATTTACTTTATAATTCAAGAATCCTCCACAGTTGCCACATGACAGTTTTATTACAGAAAAACAAGCAAACAAAAGAAGGTGGGGGGTTGAATTTCTCTACTATTCCCAAAACACATCATGGAATTCACATTTCCTTCTTTTCTATGTTATTTATCTGGGACTCCCCGGTAAATATTCTGTCGCTCAAGCAAGCACCATTTCAGGTACACAAGGCAATCATTTAACTTGGGAATGAGGTGATTGATTTCTGTGTGGCTTGTTAATAGTCATAAATATATTTTCACATCAGAGTTAATCATCAGCAAGATCAACTACATAATTTTCAATGGATTAAAAATGTGTGTTCTTTCTCTCTTTCTCTGTCTGTAACTCTACCTGTCAAATAAATAAATGTATGCTATCTACATACTTAAAGGACAAGAAAATGTTTATTCTCTCTGAAATGATAGTTTTTGAAAATTAATAAAATAATTTTTCAATTAATAAATACTAGAAGAATAGAATAAAATATTGTGAAATATTGTGATTTTTCAGTTAACATGGGGAAAAATATAATCAATGGTCACTTGGGAAATTAGTGTGGTGCTTTCCAATAAAATTAGAAATCTATAAGGTAGCTTCTAAATTTTCCTGTCAAATGTGAATGATCTTTTAATTCAAATTTCTACAGGCTTTTTAAAGACCATCATAATCCAAGCAATCCAATAATTGTACTTTTAGGTCTATAGCCCAGAAAAACACTTGAATACTGAACACTAGTAGATATACCCTATCTTAGCACCACCATTCACTGAAAGCTGAGTTGTTGAATGCTCATAGATGGAAACCTATATAGCAATGAAAATAAGCAAAGGACACCTATGTGCTTATTGAAATATTGTATGGCAATGAAAATAAACAAACTATAGTTACACGGAATGCTGTACAGCAACAGAATCAGTGCTTTCTTCTACATACTACAGCAAACATGGTATAGAAATGGAAATAAAGAAAATCTACATAGACTACTACACACTAGTAAAAATAAACTCCAGCTACATGCTTCATTTGTTCAAATGACTCAATTTAAAAAGCATAAAAGGGAGGAAAAATGTAGTCATAGAGGAATGAATATTGTAGTTAGGCAGTTCTCTAACAGAAAAAATAGAAAAATATTTGATATATACATGGAGTTTAAAGCTACAAAATAAGTGAATGGGTATCACATCAAGATAATGTTACCTCAACATGGAAGGGAGAGAAATGTGACTAGAGAAGACCTCACAAGGTGGTTTTTAAGTCAAAAATTAGATACTGATATGCTAAATATATGATTTAAATCTAAGTAATCACAATATTCACCTTTATATTTATTATTATATATGATTACCAAAACAAACTTAAATGAGAATGCATGTAAAGGTTTTCTAAGTAATGGTAACATTTGAAAGATATTTTAAAACTACTAATATTGGGGCTGGTGCTGTGGTGTAGCAGGTAAAGCTACAGCCTGCAGTGCTGGCATCCCATAATGGCACCAGTTCAAATCTCAGCTGCTCCACCTCCCATCCAGCTCTCTGATACGGCCTGGGAAAGCAGATGATGGCCAAAGTCCTTGGACCACAGGACTCACGTGGGAGACCCGGAAGAAGCTCCTAGCTCCTGACTTAGGATTGGTCCAGCTCTAGCCATTGCAGCCATTTGGGGAGTAAGCTGGCAGATGGAAGAGCTCTCTCTCTCTCTCTGCCTTTGCCTCTCTGTAACACTGGCTTTCAAATACATAAATAAATCTTCAACAAAAACTACTTATGTCAGTTAGGAATCTTATTCATCTGTGACAGAAAATATAACTAATGGTGGTGTATCATATGCAGTAGGAAATCTTGAGTTAAGCGATCTGGGCTGCTGCAGTGGCCCTAAGATGTCATCAAGGACAAGGTCTGTTGTTTCCCTGCTCCACTGTCCTCTGCTCATTGTTTTTGTCTTCATGATAGCTGCTTCACTGCCGGGCATCATGTCCACAATCCACATGGCTCTGTGGTGTAGCTGGTAAGGCCGCCTGCAGTGCCAGCATCCCATATGGGCGCCACTTCGAGTCCTGGCTGCTCCACTTCCCATCCAGCTCTCTGCTATGGCCCGGGAAAGCAGTTGAAGATGGCCCAAGTCCTGCAGCCGCGTGGGAGACCCAGAAGAAGCTCCTGGCTCCTGGCCTCAGATCAGCACAGCTCCCGCCATTGTGGTCAATTAGGGGGTGAACCAGCGGATGGAAGACCTTTCTCTCTCTTTCTCTCTGCCTCTCCTTCTCTCTCTGTGTAACTCTGACTTTCAAATAAATAAATCTTTAAAAAAAATCTACAAGGCCAAAGGATGAAAAAGGCATTGAAACCGAATCTGTTTTAGCTGGTGCCTGACAGCGCAGCAAACACCTTACCACCACAAAGAGAAGCATCATGCACTGAAGACCACAGAAGAGGAAGAAGCAGGGAGATCCTCTGGAAGAGATGTTTGGAAAAGAGGGACTTTCTGTCAGGGGAAATCATGGTACTGCCTCCTGGAACACTGAATTTTAGGCTAAGATTGGGCAGTGAAGGCAGCTAAAGTAATATAACTCATAAATAATATAAACCATTGATGAGCTATTAAAGCCAGCGCTTATAGAGTTCAAAATTTGCATAAACATCTAAGCTAAAACAGAAACCTTTCAAGAAATTTGAATCCTTCAGTAAGTTGCCGCAGATTCTATATGGCTCTTGCAGTAGGTATGCCTTAGGGAAAGAAAAATTTAGAGGAAATTATGTGTGCCTTGTCCATCAAATATTTAACATGTGCTCAATAGCAATAAATAAAAATGTCCTCATAAAGATAAAATTTCTTTTCAGTGGCTATTACTCGTGAACTTAGCACTGCATAGTACACTAACTACAGTACATCTGCAGGGATGAGTGAATAACTGATAATGAAACAGAGAACAAGGCACAATATACATGTGACAGAATCAATAACCCCTGAAACTTAGTACACTAGGAAAGAAAGGTCATCTGGGGAGATTAGGAACGTGGGGCAGAGTTGATACCCTGAGGCAAGGCCTGAGGCTATCTGTCCCAGGCAGTCATTAGCCTCCTGAAATAGCTACCCAAGATCCCTTTACCCAAGTGATGTACGTCCATGCTGTTAATAGCAGAGAGACAAATAGCTTGCTAATATACTCTTAACTGGCCAACTTAGTGCTTAAGGCAAAAGAGAAATGAACACCGTTCGTTCTCTCTCCATCCATCTTACAGATATAGCAAACAACTCCAGATGAGTCTTGCAGTTGAGAAGTAGCTGTAGAAATCACAATGCTTTGAAACTACAGTTGGATGTGGGTCGGTAAGAAGGTAGCAGCCCCTCCTTACAGTTCCGTCTGTGTTGTCCAACCTTCCTTCCCCACTTTTCCTTGCAAATGGAAAAACTGTAACTTTTACAAAACTGCAACTCAAAACTTATAGCTCCCGGTAATGTCACTTTAATTACCATGACCATCATGCTTACTCCCATCATGCACTTGAGGCCATGACAGTTTCAAGGTCTCCAAAAATAGAAAAGGAAATCGACAGTACTCAAGCCTTGCCCCAAACTCTGTCTCTTATAAATATTCAATTAACCCAGCCTGAGACACCACCCTCTAGGTCTCCGGTTCATGTGATGGGATGGGCCCAAACTTCATTGAGTGCGCCTCTCTTATGCATGCCTAAATTCCTTCTTCAGTACGAGTACGTATTTTCACTTTGCAAGCAAATTTAGCTTCTCTGCTGAATGTGCCTGGGCTCATCCTCAAATTCCTTTTGGCATCAGAGAAAGGAACCTGGTCCCTAGCACCCCATGGCAATTTGGAATTCATTAGAAGGTAAAGAAAAAGTTTAGGTAGGCCAAGCAAATCAGGTACAGTAGTCAATAATATTCTTGGTTAGAAAGCAATTTGTTACCTGTTTTAAACATAAACTCCATTGTATTTTTTTTTTTTTTTTTTTGGACAGGCAGAGTGGACAGTGAGAGAGAGAGACAGAGAGAAAGGTCTTCCTTTGCCGTTCGTTCGCGCTGATCCGATTGCAGGAGACACGTACTTCTCCTGGTCTCCCATGGGGTGCAGGGCCCAAGTATTTGGGCCATCCTCCACTGCACTCCCTGGCCACAGCAGAGAGCTGGCCTACTCCATTGTATTTTATCATCAAATACATGTAGCTAGAAAATCAGACTTGTATATTAATTTATGTTATGGGATAAAGATTACTATGTTAAATTAAACAAATGTAAATAAAATGAAACTATTTCAAAAATTAAATAAATTGAATAAAATATTTTCATATAATAGAATCAAATGTCAAGGAAAATATTGGGGTTCTTTGTTTTTTAGGAGGCTAAATATTATTTTTTTAGAAAGTTTTGGTTTAGTTAATATGAGTTAATTTCATAAACAAAAGTACCTGGAAAAATGGAATTAAAAGATAATTTATGTGGTGAAAAAAATTTAAATCTATGCATAGCTTCTTCATAATATGCAATTCCCTTGAATTTTTTGAAGACTGCTTAAATGCATGGATTTCAACAAATTTTACACCAAGATAAACATACCTATTAATTCTTTTTTCATGAACTACTTGAAGTATACTCCTATGTGATTAACTCCCTGATCCCCATGTAAAGTGAATTTTGTATGGTGGGGTACAGTAAGAAAAGCCTAAAATTGTTAGTGAACACACACACCATTACTTTGCTTAGGGAGTTGTTGAATAATCAATCTGCAGTCGGAACTGTTCAAAGGAAAGCATTGCTCACTTGTGACAAATAAGGGGACGGAGGGAAGACAGAGTTCCCTAAAGAATCTGCTTCTCTGAGGAGCAGTTTGCCAGGGCTTTTAGAGCAGGGGTTAGAGGAGTAACTAAAATGTAGAAAACGGGGAGCAAGAGGGCCCTTCCTGTTCAAGCAACACACATCTCCATAGACAGTATGTTTTAAAATCTGCTCTAGACTGGTTTCTTTCTGCTTTCCTTGGTTGGTCTGGGCCCAGCTGAGTGCACTCTTGCAAGGTAAGCTTTTCTCTACTCCCCTCTGAAAACTAAGCTCAAGAAAATCAACTGCCTCTGTTCTTGTGCTCTCTTCCTACCTAAACCCCACACTCCTGGTTGCAAAAGCTCCAGACAGAAAGTGTCATTTGATTTCACAAATAATGAAACAAGCATGAAGACTTCACAGGCTCTGCACAAGGAGATCATGATTTTTGTTAATATTCGGCCTCAGGGTAGCCCTCAGATCTTCAGACTCACCCAAATTTATTTTTCTGTTCTTGTCAAACTTTCCCGCACTTCTAAGTGATCCAAAAATCTTGAAAACATTTTTACCTTCTTTAATTATCCTACTGATATTTAATAAATGACAACATTTATATCTATGTACTTGCATTTGCAAAAGTATGAGAAAATTTGATGATCAGCAAAGTTTGCCCTTTTCCCTAACAATATGGTGGCAAGCAACCACAGAGATGGTTCCCAAGGGTCTCTTCTCTACCCTTTGGATCCATGCTTTTGTATAATCCTTTCTCCACTGCAGGTTGGTTGAATCAAGTAACTCACTTTCAGAGAGTAAGATAAGAAACATGATGAAATGTTACTTCCAAAATTAGATTATGAAGAAATTATCACATCTCGCTGGCTTTCTCTTACTCACTCTGATAAAGCACCTGACATCTGGAAAACTGTCCTATGGAGAGACTCATGGGAAACGCTAACCACCACCAGTGAGAACCCCAGGCCCTGAGTCCAACTGTGTGGAGCACACTTGTGGGGACAGCCAACATGAGCAAGCCTGGCATCATGTTCCCCCAGTGAAGACTGAGTGGAAACCAAAGGTTGCAGGCCACACCTGGATAAGTTTTGAGAGAACTTCTGCCATTGAAGCAAGTCTAAGCTCGGTATGCATTCTTGGCAACAGAAATTGTACATAGTTTATAGTTTTAAACTGTTAAGAATGTGGGTAATTTGTATATTGATAAATAATGCATTTGCACTTCCAAGGGCATGTGAAACGTACTGGAACAAGATTGTGATCATTATTCCCAGTTGTTAAAAGAATGGTTTAAGTAGCTGTGAACACAACCTCATCAATCTGGTAACATAGGAATAGAAAACAGAGAAAAGTGAAACCATGATACAGGAGACTGAAACGTCAACATAGGGTTAATAATAATATATTTTGAAAATCAATAAGGTATCTACAATTTTTAAAATGTGTTGGAAAAGATGCAGAGAAACTAAAGAACTACATACTTTGATAGTACAGATTGAGAAAAGTAGTTTGGGAAAAGCCAAATGTACAATTTCTACTTGATTACAGTGATTCTTCTCCTCGGTGTAAATCCAGGACAACTAAAAATACAGCAATGTTGTGCCATGGATAAGATGCTGCTTGGGAAGCCTGTATCCCGAATCAGAGAGCCTGATTCAAGTCCCAGCTACTGTGCTTCCTTTCCTACTTTCTGCTAATGCACACCCTGGGAGGCGGCAGTTGGTGGCTCAAGTACTGGGGTCCCTGACACCAAGATGAAAGACTCAGATGAAGTTCTTCACCCTGCAGTAGCCCTGACTGTTACAGGCATTTACAGAATGAACTAGTGGATGGAAATAATCTCTCTCTCCCTGCCCCTCTAACTATCTTTAAAATGAAATTTAAAAACATATTAATGTCAAAAAATAAAAATAAAATCATATGTTGACAATACATATTCACACAAATACTTTCACAGTAATGATCATAGCAGCCATATTCATAATAGTCAGAAAGTAGAAACAACCCAATTATTCAACAGCAGATGAAAGGAAAAACAAAATGTGGTATATCCAAACAATGGAGTATCACACAGCTATGAAACAGAGTGAAGTGCTGATACATGCTGCAATATGGATGAACCTTGAAAACTCAAGGCTAAGTGAAAGGAGACAGTACAAAATCCACACCATTGCATTATTCAATGTGTAAGAAATGTCTGAAGTAGTTAACCCCAGATAGATAGGAAGTCACTGGTTGCCAGGGTCAGAGCAGAGGGAAATGAGCAAAGATGGCTAAATAGGTATATGGTTTCTCTCAGAGGTGATGAAAATATACCGGAATAAGTGGTGATGTTTGCATAAAACTACGAATATATTGAAAACCAGTGAATTTTAGTAGTTAAATTGGGAATTCTAGCTCAATTTTGGGAGATTAAACCATCAGATTCACCATAGTAGTGCAAAATCAGCCAACAGTCACTGCTTCCAAGCAGTAACTTATTCTCATTAAAAATCAAATCACTTCTTACTTAAGTCATTCAAATGTTTCTTTTTTCAACTTTAATGTCAAAGTCATTTTTTCTCTTATGTCTCTTTCCATGTAAAATTTTATTCTGTTCAAATAATTTTATCCTGTTCAAATAATTCCCTAATAAGATTTTGTGTACTACATCCTTAATAGAAATTTTTCGTGTTTGAAGAAAAAAAATAAAAGCCTATCATTAGTTCATAAAATGAGAAGATAACTTTTCTTTGAACGGGATCATTTAATCAGGAACCAAGAGAGAAGGAAATTTGACACATAAAGGACAGATCATTTGATATTTTACAGAAAGGCACACTTTGAAGTTAAAAAGGAATTTATAAAATTTTCACAAATTTCAATATTTAAGTAGATATGTTACCAAGTTTTTCATGTCTGGCTCTGGATGCCTTCTTCATGTCTACATGTCCCTGGGTCTGAAGCCATTTCTACTGTCACACTCACATTCCGATTCTGTCCTTCTCTTTTAGTTCATTCCCTTAAGCTGAGTCTACCACACTGACTTCCAGGCTTTTAGAATCATTCCTAGTTTTCTCTACACCCCTAGGATCATTTTGCTCTAGGCCTTGTTCCGAATTCAAGCAGTTTTTCTATGATGTAAAGCTAGATGTATAGGTGATTTCCTGTATTCTCTTTTGCTATATGTGAAAAGTGAATTTCTTGTTGGTTCTTTAAAACAATTTAATGGGTTTTGAATGAAACTTTTTTCAGTGAAATACAGAAAAGACTAGAAGATGTAAAAAGCAAAGGGAAGAAAGAAAAAGGAAGAGAAAGAAATTTTAAAAATATTTTATAATCGGGGATTTCTTGCTTCAGGAAACAAAGTTATAATTAAATGAGTGCTTAATTACAATTCATTGAGAATTACTTATTGCTAGGAGGGTTCTAAAATGTTCGAAAGCTGTCGCGGGAATCTGGCCTATCAGTTAAAATGCTCTGGGTTGCTGACTCCAGCCTCCTGCTTATGCAGACCATGGGAGGCAGTGGCGATGGATCAAGTGGTTGTGGTTCTTCCAGCCACATGGGAGACCTAGGTTTGGCTTTCTAGCTCCCAGCCTCAGTCTGGCCCAACCCTTGCCACTGTGTGCATTTATGGGGGTAAGCCAGTGGATGGGAGCTCTCCATGTCTCCCTCTTCCACCTCCGTCCCTTCCCCCTTTTCCTCCCTCTCTGTCTCCCTCTTCCTCTCTCTGACTCTCAAAGCAATAAAAGATCCCAAGATGGCTGAATAGGGAAAAGATACACTGATTCTAATCAGGAGAAGCTAACAGGGGGGAAAAAGCAGAGGAGGTGTTTCCAGGGGAGAGTTGGAGAGAGGTTTACAGTAGAAATCCTACAGAAGGAAGAGGGAAGCTGTGGAGCAGTGTTGAAAGGGGAATTTAGCATATGTGAGCAGACACCGCACCCACAAGTCCCACAGCTGGAGGATGGAGGAGACGCCAGGTTCTGTGAGCAAGGTGAGAGCAGACTATAGCAGCCTGCACCACTGGTGATACTGCTTGAGAGAGAGCCTTGCACACTGCACTGCCTTTGAGTCCTGCCTGGAGCCCTGGCAGTTGGCAGAGTACCCGAAACCTATTGAAGGAAAAGCACATTTCTTTCTCCCCATTACCACACAAGGATGCCCAGCAACTAGAGGAGAGAAGGTACCATCTTGATACAAGTAGAGTCTGCATGGCTCTCACAAGTCCAACTAGGGGATTTTAGCAGAGAGAAAAAAAAATCCACATTTCCCACTGCCTTTGAGTCTGTCTGGGAGGGCTGACAGAGAGCTGGGTACACACTTAGGATTGTGAGGTGCCCCCATCCTGTCAACCTGTCACAGGCTCCAGGGCTCAAACTGCCAAGGCAGTTGGCTCTGGAAACAACCATGCTCTCTCCAGGGATGGGGTAGGCTTGCAGGGAGAGAGAAGAGATCCTCTGCAACCCATGACTATGTAAGCCTTGTCAGCTCTGGCTGTGGAAATTCTATGACTGCACAATAGGCTTGTGGTATATCTAGATCTCTGGGTAATCACTGCATCTGATGTCAGAGACTTAAAGCTCCCTGACTGCTTGGGGTGGGTCATTGCTGAGGGTTCCATGCTCACACTGAGGGCTGCACAGATCCTTTGTGTGGTTCATGTGCCAGAGTAGGTGAGGATTATGCCCTCTGTAGGCTAAGCTAGGCAATTGATCACCTTGTAAAAGAGGAGGTGAGGTTGTCATTACACCAACAGATGTGATCATACCCCCCCAAATATGAAAGAGGAGATCTGTGACAACTAATCTGCCTGTTACCCTGGATTCTAGCCCCATCCTTGAACCCTGAGCAGAGTATCCTGGCCCTACCTAGCACAAGCCTCTAGGTATTCACTGAAGTAGCAGACACTCCACTAAGCCATAGAGGGATAAATAAAAGATAAAACCCATCAGTGTGCAGGGATGGGGACAAAAAATAAGTATTTCCACAATGTCTTAAATGAAAAATAAAAGAAACAAAAACAAGGAAGGCAACATGACTCCCCAAAGGGAACACAACAACACTTCAATAGTAGAATGTGTAGATGAAGTGACTGACGTAATGCCTGAAAAGAAATTCAAAACAATGATCACAGGATTACTCAGAGCAATGAGAAGCAAATTAATGAGTTGAAGAAACCCATACATGACATAGATAAAAACTGTTTCTGTGAGATTAAGGTTTTAAGGAGAAATCAAACTGAAATACTAGAAATGAAGAATTCAATATGTCAAATAAAAAATACAGTGGAAATCCTTAACAACAGAATTGGTAAAGCAGGTAAAGCAGAATAAAGAATATCCTAGCTAGAAGACAAATCTTTGGAAATACCTCAGTTAGACCAAAAGAAGAAATTAGAAAAAATATAAACAATGTTGCAGATTTTTGGGAGCTCCTGAAGGTGTGTAAGACAAAATGGATTAGAAACCTAGTCATTGAAATAGTAGTAGAAAACTTCACTAATTTGGAGAAAGAAAAAGACATACAAGTAAAGGATACACACAGACTGAAAATGAAAGGATAGAAAAAGATATCCCATGCTAACAGAAAGCAAAAATGAGCAGGTATAGCTACCCTAATGTCAGACAAAGTAGAATTTAACACAAAAACTGTGAAAGAATGGCATTATGGAATGATTAAGGGATCAATTCAACTAGAAGATGTGACTATAATAACTGTATATGCACCCAATGCCAGTGCACCTGGCTATTTGAAACAAATGTTAATGGATCTAAAGGGAGACATAGACTTCAATAAAATACTTTCATTGATCTCAGTTTAACTAGACAGAGAATCAACAAAGAAAAAACAGAGATAATCTACACAATAGACCAAAATGACCTGATATCTGATATATATAATAACTGATATGTAATGATATACATATATATATATACATAATAACTGATATCTACAGAACATCTAATCTCACCATTGAAGAATACACATTGTTTTCATCACTGCATGGAAACTTATCTAGGATAGGCCATAGCTAGGCCATATAGAAAGTATCAGCAAATTTTAAAAAGTGAAATCATATCATGTACATTTTCTGATCATAATGGAAAGAAGCTGGAGAATAACAATTCAAGATTCTCTAGGAAATATGCAACATGTGGAGACTGAACCACACACTCCTCAATGAACACTCGTTCATAAAAGAATCAAAATGGAAATTAAAAATGCTGCAAATAAATGAAGATGACAATAGAACATATCAAAACATACAGGTTACAGAAAAACAGTGCTATGAGGGAAATTTATGGCAATTAGAGCATACATCAAGAAATTGGAAAGGCATCAAATAAATGAACTATCAATGCATATCAAAGTCATAGAAAAACAACAAATGAAACACAAAGTTAGTAGAAAAAAAGAACTTAATGACATAATAAAGAAAATTGAAACCAAAATACAAAAGATCAGTGAGATGAAGAGCTACCTTTTTGAAAAAAATTGAATAGTATTTTTATAACACTGACCCAAGTAAACAAAAAAAGAGGAAGAAATCCCAGAACTATAAAATCAGAGATGAAAAAGGAGATGTGACAATGGATGCCACAGAAATAAAAAGAATCATCAGGAATTACTACAATTCTATGCCAACAAACTGGAAAATTTAGAGGAAATGGATAGATTCCTAGATGTATAACATCTACCAAAATTGATACACAAAGACATGGAAAACATAAACAGACAAGTAATCAAGGTGCAGATTGAATCACTAATAAAGGCCTTCCCAACAAAGAAAAGCCCAAGACTGGATGGCTTCACTACAGAATTATACCAGACTTAAAAGAAGAACTAAACCCATTGTTCTTAAAACTATTTAAAACAATTGAAAGAGATGGAATCCTCCCAAATTTCTTCTGAGACCAACATCACCTTAATTCAAAAATGAGATAGATACAAGAAAATTTTAGCCAACTGAATCCAACAAAACATTAGAAAGATCATTCACCCAGACCAAGCTGGATTTATCCCTGGTATGCAGGGATGGTTCAACATACATCACGTTAACAAATTGAGGAATAAAAATCTTATCATCATCCCAATAGATGTTGATAAACTACAACATCCTTTCATAATGAAAACCTTCAGCAAATTGGATATAGAAGGAGCACTCTTAAACACCATCAAGGCAATTTACGACAAACCCAAAGCCAGCATCATATTGAATGACAAAATGCTGGAAGTATTTCTAAGATCCAGAAAGAGAAAAGAATGCCCACTGCCACCATTACCATTCAATACAGTCCTGGGACTTTTAGCCAGAGCTATTAGGCAAGATAAAGAAATCAAAGAGAAACAATTGGGAAACAAGGTAGTGAAATTATCCCTGTTTGCAGATGACATGATTCTGAATATAAGGGAATCAAAAGAGTCCACTAAGAGACTATTGGAACTCATAAGAGACTCTGTTAAAGTTTCAGGATATAATATTACCACATAAAAATCAATAGCCTTTGTATATACAATGTCATGGCTGAGAAAGAACTTCTAGAAACAATCCCATTCACAATAGCTACAAAAAAACCTAAATACCTGTTATAAATACCTGTTAACTAAGGAGGTGAAAGATCTCTATGATGCATATCACAATAGATTAAAGATACAGAAGATGACACAAATAAATGAAAAAATTTTTCAAGTTCAGGGATTAGAAGAAATAATATTATCAAAAAGTCCACAATATTAAAAACAACTTACAGATTCAGTAAGATCCCAATCAAAATACCAAGGGCATTCTTCTCAGATCTAGAAAAAAATGCTAAAATTCAAATGGAAACACAAGAGTTCCTGAATACTTAATGTAATCCTAAGCAACAAAAACAAAGCTGGAGGCATCACACTATCAGATTTCAAGATATTCTACAGAGCAGTTACAATAAACAGACTTGGACTGTCACAGAAATAGGCACATAGACCAATGGAACAGAACACAATCCTAAGAAATCAATCCACACATCTACAACCAATTTTTGACAAAGGAGGTAAAAACAATCCCTGGAAAAAGGATAGTTTCTTCAATAAGTGATGCTGGGAAAATTGGATCTCCAATGCATAATTATGAAACAAACCCATCCCTTACCCTTACACAAAATTCAACTCAAAATAGATCTGGGATCTAAATCTATGACCTGATAACATTAAATTACTAGAGAAGAACATTGCATATACAAAGACCTTCTTGCAAAAGACCTGAAGCACAAGCAATCAAAGCCAAAATTGACAAATTGTATTACATCAAGCTAACAAGCTTCTGCACTGCAAAGAATACACTTAACAAATTCAAGAGGCAACTGACAACATGGGTAAAAACATTTGCAAAGTATGCAAAGTATGATAAAGGATTAATATCCACAATTTATAAAGAGCTCAAGAAACTCAACAACAGAACAATTCAGTTACAAAATGGGCAAAGGATTTAAACAGACATTTCTCAAAAGAGTAATTCCAATGGCCTACAGACACTTAAGAAAACACTCAGGATCATTAGCAATTAGGTAAATTCAAATAAAAATCACAGTGAGGTTTTGCCTCATACTAGTTAGAATGGGTCTCATAAAAAACCAACAAATAATAAATGTTGTGAGGATGTGGGGGAAGAGGTTCCCTAATCCACCATCAGTGGGAATTCAAGCTTGTACAGCCATTCTGGAAGATAGTATGTGGATTCCTCAGAAAATTGAAAATAGATCTACCATATGACCCAGCCATTGCACTCCTGGGAATTTACCCAAAGGAAATGAAATCAGCATATAGAAGAGTTACTTGTACCCCTATGTTAAATGCAGCTCAATTACAATGACTAAGATATGGAGTCAACCCAGGTTCCCATAAACTGATGACTGGATTAATAAAATGTGGTATAGGGGCTGGCACTGTGGCATAGTGGTAAAGCCACTACCTCTGGCGCCAACATCCCATAGGGGTACAGTTTCAAGTCCTGGATGTTCTACTTCAGATCCAGCTCCCTACCCATGTACCTGGGAAACCAGTAGAAGATGTTCCAATTTCTTGGGCTCTCGTATCAACCTGGGAAACCAAGAAGTAGCTCCTGGCTTCAGCTTGACCCGATTCCATCTGATGCAGCCATTTGGTGTGGGGAGCAACTGGGAGCAACTCGGACTAGACTAAGTTACTGGAATTAAGACTTATTCTATGCATCTGCTCTCCCACAATATGGCGCTGGGAGAGGAGGAAACAGCTTCTACACAGCTGCCTCCAGTTCAACCAATAAGCAGCAGGACCTGCTCCTGATTGGAGAAGAGCAGCGTACTCGGCGTGTGGGTAGCAGAGTTGGGATTGGTGGAAGAGGACTATAAAGGAGGAGAGAGACAACATGCACCGGGAACATCTATCTGAAGGAACACCTGTGCAGCCCCTGAGAGAGCCGGCCGGCGGTGTGCTGCTCCCCCGCGGAAGTGGGGAAAGTGGCAGGGGGAACCGCCCTTCCATGGAGGTGGAAGGGACGGTAGCCAACCCGGGAAGAACCAGCAGCAAACCCGGGGAGGGCCGAGCAGACAAAAGAACAGCGCAGGGTCCTGTGTCGTTCCTCCATGAAGAGGGGGAGCGACATTTGGGGATTCAATGAGTGGATGAAAAACTGTTTCTCTCTCATTAACTCTGCCTTTGAAACAAAAATAAATAATTCTTTAAAAAAAGAAAATGTGGTACATAAACAGTATGGAATATTTCTCAGCTGTAGAAAAAGTGAAATCCTGTCTTTCACAACAAAATGTCTTCTGCAACTGGAAACCATTACACTCAGTGAAATAATCAAGTCCCAAAAAGAAAAATATCCTATGTTTTCCCTGATCTATGGTAACTAACAGAGTACAAAAAAAATAATGTATAATTATTTGCATTGCTAACTGCATAAAATTATTCCTGTGTACAAACTGTTGAGATTAAATGGTTTAAAGTCTAAATGAAGATATTAATTATCTTCTAACCACAGAGGAAATACTTAGATGTTACAATGTCATTGGCTGTATTTCATTGAAAGAATTTATGAATGACTAAATGACCAAAAACTGTATATGGGTGAAATGGTCCTTTGTACATTCCATTATTGTTTATAGCTTTGTCTCTATTCCCACTCAACTAGGGCTCTTTGGTTTTTCACCTGTTAAACCTCTTAATCAGGGCCGGCGCTGTGGCTCACTCGGTTAATTCTCTGCCTGTGGCACTGGCATCCCATATGGGCACCGGGTTCTAGTTCCAGTTGCTCCTCTTCCAGTCCAGCTCTCTGCTGTGGCCCAGGAAGGCAGTGGAGGATGGCCCAAGTCCTTGGGCCCTGTACCCACATGGGAGACCAGGAGGAAGCACCTGGCTCCTGGCTTCAGATTGGCACAGCGCCAGCTGTAGTGGCCATTTGCGGGGGTGAACTAATGGAAGGAAGACCTTTCTCTCTGTCTCTCACTCACTGTCTAACTCTCTGTCAAATAAGTAAAAAATTTTTAAAAAACCTCTTAATCAGTGAAGTATTAAGCCTTTTTACTGTAAAATGTAAATTTAAAATACGTTATCTCAAAAACTAAAAAAATACAGAAAGAAGAGTGGGAGGCAAGGAAGGAGAGAGGAGGGGAGTATGATTATGTCTTAGACTTGTATCTACAAATCATATTGAATGTTAAAATCAAAATAAAAAATGAAAAAAAAGTGCTTGATAGCTACTAGGAGACAGGTAAAATTAAGTTTTGGTCCTATTAATAAAACATGTCATCCGGCTTCTGTCTGTCCAGACTTTTCTTTAGTCCCTCTTGTCACTCCCCCTCTTCGTGGAGGAACGACACTGGACCCTGCACTGTTCTTTTGTCTGCTTGGCCCTTCCCGGGTTTGCTGCTGGTCCTTCCCGGGTTGGCTGCGGACCCTTCCACCTCCGTGGAAGGGCGGCTCCCCCTGCCACTTTCCCCACTTCTGCGGGGGAGCGGCACACCGCTGGCCGGCTCTCTCGGGGGCTGCTCAGATGTTATCCAGATGTTCCCCTTAGATGTTCCTGGTGCATGTTGTCTCTCTCCTCCTTTATAGTCCTCTTCCACCAATCCCAACTCTGCTACCCACACGCCGAGTACGCTGCTCTCCTCCAATCAGGAGCAGGATCAGCTCCTGTAGGTTATTGGTTGAACTGGAGGCAGCTGTGTAGAAGCTGTTTCCTCCGCTCCCAGCGCCATATTGTGGGAGAGCAGATGCATAGAATAAGTCTTAATTTCAGTAACTTAGTCTAGTCCGAGTTGCTCCCCACACCCTCTAGCCAGGATTTTCCTCCCCCAGCCTTTGGTGCTCTGGAAAAGCCTTCTCCTATCTTGTCTGGCAAATGCTGGCTCCATAGAAAGCTGCTGAACTTCCAGGCAGGAAGAATCACTTCCTGCTCCAAGCTGCCTTCAACAGTATTAGAAGATTCTACATTACACTGTAATAATTTCCTGAAGTGCTTGCTTTTCTAAGGCTCTCAAAAGGCAAAATTCTGAGCAAACACATTATCTGATTTTAGTAAGATTTCCATAAATTAACATGAAATATATATAAGTAGAAGTTGAATATTCTTCATCTGTTTATATAACATTGTACCACCTCTTGATTAAATTACTTCTTCAGCACCTTTGCAGTTTATGCCAGAATGAATCACTGCTTGGGGGGTATTATTATTCATCACTAATTATACACATTGCTGTGCTTTTTGCCCATGTCTTGGTCCACAGAATTTAGAATCAGCCTAGGAAACACCATGCTCTGTAGCCAAGAGCCCAGGGTCAAAGCCCAGCTCCACAGGATCCTAGCTGTGACTTCAGGCAAATTACAAACAAATCAGCTCTTTGCTCCTGTGACTCATCTGATAATAATAATACTAAGGCTTAAACTATTTAAACCCTATAAACAACACAGAACCATACCAGCACATAGTAAGTGGCCAATAAATATTAGCTGTACTTATTGCTCAACATGCATAAAATCAATACCTGTAAGTCAGAACTTTGCCTTAATATCAATTTATTTAGAAAACATTATTTAATTTATCTTAGTACCCTATTTGTTCTCCATGTCCTCAACTCCTTGTTGTACATGGTATATCTTTCCTGTCAATAGTCATGAGGCCTTTTGTTTTATCTCATATTTAGCTACCCTGGATACTAACTGCCTACCTCTTTGAGTTGTCACCCATGACGTGTTACCATGAAGTTCATATTTTAAGTAAAAATGAGGTTAAATATAGATCACAAATATTTACAGAAATTTAACTATTTAATTGATCAAATGATGAGGTAACAAACTAAATTTGTTTTTCTGTTGTTGATTTTGTTGTTATGATTTGTCCCGGCGCCGCAGCTCACTAGGCTAATCCTCCGCCTGGGGCACCAGCACTCTGGGTTCTAGTCCCGGTCAGGGCGCCGGATTCTGTCCCGGTTGCCCCTCTTCCAGGCCAGCTCTCTGCTGTGGCCTGGGAGTGCAGTGGAGGATGGCCCAAGTGCTTGGGCCCTGCACCCGCATGGGACACCAGGAGAAGCACCTGGCTCCTGGCTTCAGATCAGTGCGGTGCGCCGGCTGCAGCGGCCATTGGAGGGTGAACCAATGGTAAAGGAAGACCTTTCTCTCTGTCTCTCTCTCTGTCCGCTCTGCCTGTCAAAAAAAAAAAAAAAAAAAAAAAAAAAAAAAAAAAAGATTTGTCCCTTTTTGTCTGAATACGGATAAGTACGCAGATGGCCAGACTGCTATATGATAGATATGCAGGTGCTTATCACGCTCAATTTCTTAACCTGGATGACGTTTTATATAAGTGTGTACTTGTGAGTGCGGTGACCTGAGTTCTTCTGACTTTAGAATACTCTATTTCACTGTGTGTTCTTTTTTGTTTTTTGAGAGATAATTTTCTCCAGAGATTAATGCACCATTAAGGTTTTCTTATGTGTCTGTGTAGTTCTGCCTGTACCATAGCACTTCCAATAAGGGAGAATTTAGTTCAGTCTTCTCCTTGAAAACCCATTTCCCTTAATTAGCCAACCACTATATCACCCAGTCAATTCCCCAAACTCAAAATCGCAGAGTAAAAATCAATTTTTCATCTCCTTTATCATTGTGACTACACAAGTCCCACTAATTTTCCTTCTAAAATCTCTCTCAAACCAATAAAATAACTTTTCATTATCAAGGACAGTGCCTTGATAATGACCAGAATCCCAACCTATTCTCCATATTGTTATCCAAGCGTCCTATCTAAGAGTCACATCAGATCACACAGTCTTCACACTTCAGCACAGTTGCTATTCACTCATTCACTAAAAGATAAATTATAAAATCTTCAGAAAAATACTTCAGGTCTTTCTTTATTTGCTCCACCCTATCTTTCCAAGATCATCTCTATGACTCATTATCCACTCTAAGTTCTTGTTAATGTACATTTCTCATCATTTTCCAAAGTTTTTATGTATGTCTATGCCCCCAGTGTATGTTCACTGTTCCTCCACTCTAGCTAAATCCAGCTCATCCTTCAAGATCCAATTCTAATATTATTTCCTCTGAGGCTTTCCTTACCTGTTCTGTTTCCACAGAGAACATAACTAACCTTTCATATATCCTTGCTATCCTAAAATTCCCTTTATACTTTTAGTATAGCAGTTCCATGTAATATTTTACTTAGATTTTACATATTCATTTATGTAAACAAAGGTTTTATACATTACTAATATCCTAAATTCTCTGCTGATTCCTTAGAATTCAGTTATGAGCAATATATTTACAGTGTCTGTCCTATTTTGCCTTCTAGATTAAGCAACTACAGGCTACAGAACACATCTTACTCATCTTTGGATAAGGATTCAAAGGTTGGATTAGAGCTTAGAATTTAATTAGCAAAATTTCTATCAAATGTTTGCTCTCACAAAAACTGAGAGTTGTACCATTAGTACTTAGAATGGATTCTAGTAATTAGTATTGTTTTTAATTTTGCGGTCATTAATACACATTTATTTAATAACTACTAATTTATCAGTTTTAGTATTCACCACAATGTAAGTACCCTAATCCATATCCTGAAATATTTTCTAAACAGTATCAAATAGTACTTTGTAAAATATACCAAGTTTTCAATAATTCTCATCCACTGAAATGTATCAGTGCCTAAGGAAATTAAAATAAAGATCTGTACTATTTCTGAATGACATACTTATTCCAGGATTGAAAAAGATATTGCAGAGAAGATTAAGTCAAGGAAAGCAAGTATTCCTTGCTGACCACTGTCGCTCCCCCTCTTCGTGGAGGAACGACACAGGACCCTGCGCTGTTCTTTTGTCTGCTCGGCCCTCCCCGGGTTTGCTGCTGGTTCTTCCCGGGTTGGCTACTATCCCTTCCACCTCCGTGGAAGGGCAGTTCCCCCTGGCCACATTCCCCACTTCCGCGGGGGAGCGGCACACCGCCGGCCGGCTTTCTCGGGGGCTGCACAGGTGTTCCCTCAGATGTTCCCCTTAGATGTTCCTCTTAGATGTTCCTGGTGCATGCCGTCTCTCTCCTCCTTTATAGTCCTCCTCTGCCAATCCCAACTCGGCTGCCCACACGCCGAGTACGCTGCTCTCCTCCAATCAGTAGCAAGTCCTACAGTTTATTGGTTGAACTGGAGGCAGCTGTGCGGAAGCTGTTTACTTCTCTCCCAGCGCCATACTGTGGGAGAGCAGATGCACAGAATAAGTCTTAATTCCAGTAACTCAGTCTAGTCCGGTTTGCTCCCCACAGACCACATTTTCAATGTGAGCCCTACTTTTTCCTTCCAACATGCATCACTAATGTCCTATGTCTAGAGGCTCAGGCATACTGTTTTTACCTAATTTACTTTGGACTACAACAACCTACCACAAGTCTTTCCTAACTATCTATGTCCCAATATTACTTGGATAAAATCTAGTTTCCTATTCAACCACCAGCCCACTGTTTCCACTTTACCATCTTATCCTATTACTATGGTAGTGCAGTGATCAACTGCGACTGAAACATTGATTCAAAACATTGATACCTGGCCTGAAGCCCTTCCTTTCTTATAAATTTTGCACCTTAGCAACCAAATCCGCAACTGAATCAGATTGTTCCAGCCTCATATCCTGTTTGGTCCTAATTTGCATCCTAATTTCTATAAGTTTATTTTTCAATTGTCTGATCATGCTTTGTGATGAAACTAAAACAGTACATGAGTATTTATGTATATATGTATATATATGCATGTTTTATGTACATCTATAAATATATACTTCCTTTTAAATGAAATTATAATTTTTTTTTCAGAAATTACCCATATGCTTTATGGGACATTTCCTAAACTACAGAGGAAGTGAATGTTCATTATTCCAAAACAATCAGAGTATTCCATTTCCAGTGGTAGCAAGTGTTCGTGTAACACAAGCTTAGTCAATGAGACATAAAGGGCATGGCAGGATAGCTATGACACTGTGGCATAGCAGGATAGCTACCACATGCTACACTGGCATCCACATGGGCATCAGCTCCTGTCCCAGCTGCCCCACTTCAAATCCAACTCTCTATTAATGACTTGAGAAAGCAATAGAAGATGGCCTGAGTGTTTGGACTCCTGCTATCCATGTAGATCTGGAAAAAGCTCCTGGCTTCCACTTGGTCATTGTGGGTATCTGGGGAATGAAACAGCAGTTGGAAGGTCTCTGTCTCTCCTTCTCTCTGTAACTCTGACATTCAAACAAACACATTTTGTTTAAAAAAAAAGAGAGACATAAAGGACAATCTATTAGAGGACTTCATACAAAGTATCCTTTCTCAGACAAGACACAGGGACTTATGCCTCTCTAACTCTAGAAATAGTCATAATGATATAATGCTTGAGGGTCCAATAATCATCTTGCCATCATCAACAAATCCAACAGAATTTCTGAGGAACTGGATGAAGTCACCAAATTAGACAAAGCTATAACCTACACCTCCATCTTCTTACATTTTCTTCATTGTGTAAGTCAATTATAGTTGAGAATACTATATAGCTAAAAGCATTCTAACCCATACATGCAACCTCCAACATAGGCCTGAGAGTAAATCAGGATGGGTCCAAGTTTCCTTCAAAATTTCTGGACACCTATAAGATAAATGTATGAACTCATAATAAACAAGTAGAAGGTGTTTTAATAAGGGTAGGAAGGCACAGAAGGAAAAAAATAGGAAAATATAAACCACTACAAAGACTTCTACTCTGGAGAAGATGGTGCAGAGGAGTTGTCCCCTGCTCCTCTGCACTCAGAACAATCACAACCCCTATCTAATGCAACTGAAGGAAATGGCTGAAAGCTGGTAAGAAGGGAAACTGGTCTGGGATACTAGGAATAGTGGAACAACACAGCAGTCAGACAGTCAGACGGGTTATTTTCCTGTTCCCAAATTAAGGCCATCCACACCTGGCATTTCCAATCTTCAGCATCGAGACAGAAAGCAGCCGTTGAGAATTTCGGGGAAAACACAACGCAAGCCACTACCATCCACAACAAGCATCCATCAGGAGCCCTTATAACCAGCAACCAGGGCAACAACTGGAATACATCTCCAGTGAATATCATGACTGAAAAGAAACAGCCATTCCCCCAAAGTTACATAATGCGTGATTCCATTTGCAGTATTTTTACAACACAACCTTTGGAAGGTTGAACAAATCAGTGGTTGACAGGAATAGAGGCAACAAGTACAGGCAAGGTGGCTATAATTTTGCAGACATTCTTGAGGTGATAGTACAACTCAGCATCTTGATGATGGTGATGGATACATGTACCTATACATGAAACAAAATTGTGTAGAGCTACACACACACACACACACACACACACACGAGTATGGGCCAAGCTGGAAAAATCTGAATAAGATCAGTAGAATGCATCAATCTGGTATCCCAGCTGTGAGGTTTATCTAATGTTTTGTTTTAAGCTGTCACCCTTGGGATAAACGATATGCTGGATCTGCCTATATTATTTCTTATAACTTCACATATGTCTATAACAATCTCAATAAAAAGTTTCATTAGTAAATAAATACATGAGGGTAAACCTGCAACATTCCTCTTCAGTTCGCAACCCCGACTTTAGGAATCTCTGTATGGCTAGAGTCATCCTCGAAAAATGAGGACATACTAGACCTCTTTAGGCCAAGTTAACTTCAGGAAAAAATCCATCAAGTAATGTCACTTTAAAAAGTCTGGAAACACCTAGTTCAACTGAAGAACCTGCTGTGTCAACAAAATGTTCTTAACAGGTCCACACATATTTAGTCTTTTGCTTTCAACACAAACCCATTTTGCTTTCGGAGAGTGGCAAGGCTCTATTTCATTGCTCATCATATTCTATCAAACCCTAAGTATATCAAGAGACATAGCTTATTCCTTTAGGAAAAATAAGCCAGGGAATAAAGGAATAATTAAGAGAGTTTACAGTGAACATTACAGCTGCGAATAAAACTGTGAAGTGTTGCACTAATTAGGTGAAGTTGCTACAAAGTCCTTACAGTGATACACATGGATCCTGAGCAAGCCACATGCAGCTTGTGCAATGCCTACCAATTCTGTCAAACATCCGTCATCTTTGGTTTGCAGGCACATAAATCATGCTTCATGTAAATCAAAACCAGTAGTGTTAATCACCAATGCATGGAGTTACAGCCTGAGCCCCACCTTACCTTTCTAAATAGCTTCCATTTGGAGACTTTTTCTTATTCCTTTGATATGCTTTCCTCATCTTTCCAGGTAGAGCAGAATGGAGAGGAACATACTTGGATGAGCTCAGAGTGAGCTACCTTTACTGTTCATTTCTCCCTGAGTTCTGGAAGCTTTCAAGGGGAGGCAGTCCTCCTATATCAGGGAGGAATTAAGCAAATATGATTTGGTCCTGATCCTGAAGTTCATATACTGAAGTGCAGAGAAAGAAAGCAATTTGGCTCTGACATCCAGTGACAATGACCTCATTGTTTTCTCAATGAAAAATTATGTAATCACTCTTAGTTTGTAATTTTCTAGCTAAAATGTTAGTTTTCTGTTTTGCTTATTTTTTATCTACTTATTTTCATACTTATTTTCTGGCTTACACAAGTTGAAGTGAAAAAATGAAGCAACCACCTAAAGAAACCTAAGCCAATAAACCTTTTCACAGTTGTTTATACAATTAGCTTAATAGTTTACTTTTTGGTGTCACACAATGCACAGTCCTAATGATGGTTTTAAAATAAAGAAAGAATCACATTGCAACCAAAGACGACCACTTCATTCTGGCCTGTAGTGTGAACTAGAGTCATGCTTCTGACTGGCAGGAAAGTACAAAGGAAGGCATTGTTTAATTCTGATTAAGGTTATAATTCAGTAAGTCTCAACGCCTTCTAAGGCCCCTAAACCTATCTCCCTGTGGTTATTCAATTTATGACTTTTTGCCAGTCTTTCTCTAAATTTATTTCTAAATCACTATTGACATCAGATCTACAAATTGGATTTTTTAATAAACCCAAAGGGCATGTTGATACCTGTTTTAAAGCTGTCAATGAAAGCCGCTTCTGTGAATATACAACACCCATGGCAGAAATTCATTTAGAAAGGTTAATATGGAATCAACAAACGTCCAAAAGTGATGTCAGTATTTATGAATTCACCTAAAAGATACATAAAACTAAAGTACTCTATCTAGTAGTTTTCTGTCATTGTATTGTTTATTATCACTTTCTGGTTCACTAGTACTGCCATATGCCACAATTACTTAAGCTATATCTTTAATTAAGCATTAATAAAATATGAGGTGGATAATTATTCCAGAAATTTTATTATATAATTAGTGGATGAGTTAACATGAGATTGCATGATGAGATTTCATATAAAATTTAGTATGTGCATATGAGTAGAATAATTTAATGACTCTAATCATCCTCAAAACAAAAAGAAGAATGTTTCAGAGTCAGTGTTCCTTTATTTCTGGAAATTAATACCAAAAAACAACAAGGATACTTCAAATAACTTGCCCTGAAATTGTGGAAGTGAAACGAGTATATACATCTGTGGGAGTTCATTTTTATGCCATGACAGGCTCTTTTCTGCCACTCCCTCCCCACTCATGAATACAAGGAGAGGTTCTAGTGCACCTTGGTCAAAGAGAAGAAACCATGTACGAAGCCACATACAACGTGAAGTATTTGCCCAAACAATAGTGAGGCTGCCTTCCCTACCTTCCAATTAGTCCAGGTCTCTCTCACCTACTGAACTCAGCCTCTGTGTAGTAGGAACCGTTAATGCTGTAAGGACATGGTGAAATAAGATATGCACTAAATTTTTTGCCAAGGGAATTTAAATCAGCATTAGAGGGAGCTTTACTTTTTAAAACAATGGACACTGCACGTGACAAAGTGGGAAACAGGAAAAATTAATAAAATAAAACCGAATATGGAAAAGCACAGAATAAATGGGAGGAGTAGGGGTGAGGAGAAATCCCTCTCTTCTCACTGGCTAGAGATACTGACTTTATCACAAATTACATTTGCTAGTCTGGATTAATAACTCTAGTCTATTTATATATCTATTTCTCCTGTAGTACAAAAAACAGAATTATTTTTGAATTGTAATTTTTTCTGTTAGACTCTCATTATTTTCCTTGTGGGGCTTACATATGGTATCAAATTTCATTTTTCCAAATAAAATTCATATAATTTTCTGTTTTTCTTTAATACTCAGGATATTTTAACTGAAGTCTCATTTAATTTATAAATAAAATTGAGATGCCTTTTTTAGAATTTAGATACTATTCAGGTTTCTCTTATGAGAACAAAGTATATCCTTATAATTATTTCATAAATAGACAGATGTTTAAGGTTCTGTTTAGAACTTACATACTTCCTGTTCAATATATTCTTAGATGTCATTTTATACATAATATGTAGAGTGTGTGTGAGTATATATATATATATTTAAGTATCCACTCATATATGTGGGTGTCTATTGTGTGTATATTTGTACAAAGAGCTATTTTGCATTTTCTTGTTTCTCATAGATTTTCAATTGAGGCTCTTCAACTATTGCAACACATTACTGTACATGATGCTTTGACCTTCCTTACTAACATTTTTACTTTTTATTGCTCTTTTATTCAATTGCATCACCTTATAATTCCAGAAAAATATAAAAGCATAAGAAGGATGAAAACATAATTTACTTGGCATTGGTCACTCACCATCCAGTGTAATGGTTTATGACTCAAGAGACATACACACAAGCACACACACAGAGAGAATATTCTGAACACATATGTGTATGTATATAACCATTATATATATTATGATACTTATATGGATATATCATAAAACTATCATTAACTATCACTAAATCTATCATGCACATACACAGACATAAATACCAGGGAGGAATATCTAACTAATCTTATAAGTTTTAGAAGGAAAAAAGTCTTGCCACCAAATTAAGGGAGCCTACTGAGGTAATGATATGACTGTTATCTGATTATTATGATGTATTATATTAGCACAATTTAAAACACTTATTCATTTATTTATTTTGAAAGTGTTGCAGAGAGAGAGAAAAATAGAGAGAGGAGATCTTCTAACCACTGGTTCACTCCCCAGATGGCCCCAACAGCCAGCACCAGGCCAGGCAGAAGCCAGAAGATTAATCTAGGCGTCCCATGTGGGTGTAAGGACCACGACGTTCGGGCCTTGTTCTGCTGTTTCCTAGGCCATCAACAGGCAGATGGATCAGAAGTGGAGCAACAGGGACACAAACCTGTTCCCATATAGAATGCTGATGTCTCAGGTGGAGGTTTTACCTGTTCCAGCACAACACCAGCCCCTAACATAACTTCTAATATTAAAATACCACTGTATTCTATAGATAAACTCCATCTTCTGGTGCCACATCAGTTTTTAGTGAATGATGAATTGTCTACTTAAAACTATCCTACAGTTTTAAACATTTTGTGGTGGCAGCAGTATAGGTGATTTTATGCAAATTAAAGTTCGTGTTATTTCAGGTTTACATCAAGACTATACTATCCCTAACATGAACATTTACTTTCTTCTCTATGCCATTTAAAATGTGAACAAACAATGGGATAGCAACCAGCTCCCTGAGGTTTAAAAATATTTACCTGTGGGATCCTTTGAGACCTCGTTTTACCAATTGTTCCATGATTATAATTTTTTTTCTTCCTGTCCTCATCTGTATGAAAAAAATATATATGCTTTTACAGATAATTCTTACTCTATATTTTCCTTCAAATTTTTAATAGATTTTTCCGAGTACACGTCCATGACTCTGCAAACTCTTTTATATCTCTCGTTATTTTCTAATATTTCATTTTAACATCCACATTTCTCCCTCATTATCTATGTTAGTACAGATGAGTATGTTTACAAAGAATCAGATGCTACAACAGAAAACAAAAAATTACCCCAGCCTCCATTGCAAATTGATATCAGAAAAACATTGCCAAAGAAAATACAAATTTAGACAAGTTTTCCTTGAATTCAAATTTCAAAACTTTTTTAGAAAATGAGTTGCCTCTACAAAAACACAAAACCGGCCGGCGCCGTGGCTCACTAGGCTAATCCTCCGCCTAGCGGCGCCGGCACACCGGGTTCTAGTCCCGGTCGGGGCGCCGGATTCTGTCCCGGTTGCCCCTCTTCCAGGCCAGCCCTCTGCTGTGGCCCGGGAGTGCAGTGGAGGATGGCCCAGGTGCTTGGGCCCTGCACCCCATGGGAGACCAAGAAAAGCACCTGGCTCCTGGCTCCTGCCATCGGATCAGCGCGGTGCGCTGGCCGCAGCGTGCCAGCCACAGCGGCCATTGGAGGGTGAACCAATGGCAAAGGAAGACCTTTCTCTCTGTCTCTCTCTCTCTCACTGTCCACTCTGCCTGTCAAAAAAAAAAAAAAAAAAAAAAACACAAAACCCTAATAGGAAGCACATATAAGTTGCATATCATGTATAAGGCACTATTCTAAGTACTTTTAATAAATTAATTAATTTAATCCTCCCTACATCCCCATCAAGTACAATTGCTATTGTCCCCATTTTAAGATAAAGAATTAGAGGCAACAGTTCAAAGTGGGAAGGTGAAAGCTCAAGGAAGTTGTGACAGAGGAAATACAACATTAGCTCACAGACAGAAATCACAGTCATGATCACAGAAAAATTAGAATATTGATGGCAGACCAAGAAAATGAACCTGTGAAAACCACAAAGTATAAGGCAAGAAAAGGCAAGTAAAACAAAAGGAAATAAACAGTTAAGTATATAGAAAAAGAAGACATAAATTGATTTCCCAAAGATGCATAATGTTTATCCCAAAAGAATAGATAGACTACAAATATATTTACTGGTATCCTCTAAGAGAACTTATCAGGAAAAAAGTATTTAAATTTGTAGATATAAAAGGATTTATTTTTCCCAAGGACACTGACACAGAAGCTATTAGGCCAAGAGATATTCTAGAAAATTTACTGGAATTAGAAGATAAGAGAGTAAGTATTCAGGTAAGAATATCAAGTTCCATAGAAGGAAAAGCTAAAGAAATCAGGTTAACCTTAGACTTCAAAGAAAATTCACTGCCAGAAATCAGTGGGAAACGATCCAGAGTTCAAGGGGAAAAATGACCCAATACTAAATACTTCAATTCCCTTTGGAAAAAACTAAATGACAACTTTTATTTAAGCATAGGATAGAAACCTATAGCAAAAGAACTGGTGGAAGCTGGTGCCGCGGCTCACTAGGCTAATCCTCCGCCTAGCGGCGCCGGCACACCGGGTTCTAGTCCCGGTCGGGGCGCCGGATTCTGTCCCGGTTGCCCCTCTTCCAGGCCAGCTCTCTGCTGTGGCCCAGGAGTGCAGTGGAGGATGGCCCAAGTCCTTGGGCCCTGCACCCCATGGGAGACCAGGATAAGTACCTGGCTCCTGCCATCGGTTCAGCGCAGTGCGCTGGCCACAGCGGCCATTGGAGGGTGAACCAACGGCAAAGGAAGACCTTTCCCTCTCTCTCTCTCTCTCACTGTCCACTCTGCCTGTCAAAAAAAAAAAAAAAGAACTGGTGGTAAGTCTTGACAAAATTAGATTAAGATTAGAATAAATTTTGGGGTTATGATTACAAACAGGTTTTAATTGGTAAATTAAACCAATTAAATGGTAAATCCAGCAAAGTTTGGAAAAATAAGAGTAAAAGTATGCAGATTTCCTCCTCTTTGATAATTGGGTTCTCACATATATATCATTAAGAGTTTAGAAACGAAATAATGAAGACAGAAGTATATTTAACAGTATAAAATTAAGAAATATAAATAAAACTAAAAGCAATTAGTTGATGGAACTGAGGAGGAAAAAATAAAAATACTGTCATTTCTGAAAACAGAACACCAATAGATAACTATTATAGAAATGGGGATTTAGGGTATTACATAAACTTTCATTCCATCCTTGCATGAAACATCTGTGAAGGACATTTAAGCAACTGTATTCAAAATAAAAACTAACCTTTGACCCTGAATTCCTATTCTTTGGAATTTACAGATATTTCTTAAGTTGTTAGGAAAATAATTTCTTTTGTTAATAATAAAGAGATTTGAAATAATCTAAATGCCCATTTATTATTTATTATATTCTGATAGCCTCAGATAATAGCATGTTCTATAGTTGTTAAAATATAAATTGAGGGTCAGGCATTTGAATCAGTTAAGATGTTGGTTGTGTGGCTCACATCCCCTTTCAGAGTGCCTGGGATTGTGTTCCAGCTCCACTTCTGATTCCACATTCCTGCTATTATGTACACCTGGAGGTAGCAGGTTGTGCTCAAATTGTTGCATTCCTGTCACCCATCTGGTAACCTAGTTGCATCAATGAAACGAAACTAGGTAGGGAGATGCCAATGAGAGGCCACTTTTTCACTTTTTAATTTTACACCAAAGGCATGTGTTAACTATCATTTTCAAGAGCTTTATTTTATAGTTTACTGACTGAAATGATGGGGAATTTTTCCTAAAAAAAAAACAGGATATGCAGAAGTCTCAGAATTTCATATACTATTATATATTACTGTTTTAAGGAAAGTGGTTCTGGGGTGCTATGAAATATCAGGAGATTTCTAGAATGAGAATTATTATGATAGAAGGACATGGGGGCTGGAGAAACCAAAAGAATGAGGGACAAGCAAGTATGTCACTCAAATATGATTGTACCAGTCAGAAATTGTATTAAGCTGCTCACATCCAACAACTGAAGCCACAGGCTTATACAAGGTAGACTTTTTAACTCACACAAACTACTAAGTACAAAGGTAGGCAGTTCGGATGGGACCACATGGTAACTGATGACCTAGATCTCTTTCGTTTTTCCATTCTACCACCTTTAACTGCTCTCAGGGTCACCATGTGGTAATAGAATTGTAACTGGGAGACAAGAATCCAAATGGGGAAATAAAAAACATTTCTGTTAAAAATAAGTCTGTGTTAAACAGTGTTCGCCATAAGCCTACCCAGTGGCTCTTTCCACTTCCTATGCCTGATTCCCTTGACCCACAAATGGAGTATTTTTTCAAAATTAGCTCTAAGGTTCCTCCTACCTCTAAAGTTTTCTGTAAACACTTTATTGAATTAACCAATGTCCTCCTAGAGGTTTTTAGCAGGGAGGTAGACATTAGCCTATGTCTGTGAGGGAGGCTAAAGGGAAAAGCCAAGAAATTCACCTGGGAAGGGACATGGCAGCCTTGGGAAGGAGAAGCACTCCTTGGAAGGGACCCAGCGATTGCAGATCAAAATCCTCACAGATCAAGGTAATTCTGTAAATGCCCCCAGGCATCTCCCCTGGAGATAATCCAGGAGAATCTTCCTGGTTCAGCAGCAAGGGGGCTATTTTGGGGATACCAAGTCTGATAGCATGGAATAATATAATTTTGAAAGGAATTTCACACTTGGAAAGCCCTTTTTATCCAGCAACATCCCAGGAGACAGATGAGGAAGGAGAAAGGGCAGGAAGGGGAAGGAGCTGCCCATCCAGTCTGCTGGGTGTACCACCTTATCAAACTTTCCCAGCTTTCTTACTGCTAGTCTCTATCTCATATCTAAAATTCTTTACATATATATACATTTATATATATTATATATTTTATATACATTACATATATATATATATATATAGAGAGAGAGAGAGAGAGAGAAAGGAGAGAGGGAGAGACAGAGAGCCTCTATTCCAGCTTTCCAGCTGTCTCTACTAACTTAGGTAAAAGAAATCAGTGACTTAGTAGATCCCATAGGAAATGGAAGCCTTGGAAGATCTGAGAGGATGATGAGATGGGTTCCCATTTAAAGCAGCAGCCCAGAGAGCAGCAAGCATGGAAAGAAGCAACGAGGTGGAGGTGGAGGCCTAGCCAGTTAGAAAGAAGCAGGCTCCATCTGGCTATAGGGTTGCAGAAAACCCCAAGTAACTCAGCGGGGAGATCTAAGGGCACTAGAGCAATCAGCCCACACAGAAGTGATCCATTGGCTAGTGAAGAAATAGGTTGGGAGTGGCAGTTTATTCACATTTACATATACATACCCCTATACATACCATTATACATGATCAGGCAATATCGACAGAATTAGAATGATATCCATGTATCTCAAGCAGCCACCAAGTGTTTGCTTCAAAATAAAAACAGTTTTAAATGTTAATTGGCTCCAGTAAGAACACTATCACAATCTCCAAGGTTTTGCTTGGGTTGGAGCAAACTGAATTTATGAGGCATTCAGGTATTTAAATGAAATCATGCCTCTAATTGATTAAATGCATAAAAGCAAAATGATGCTATGTAAATACACTTAAAGTATAATGACATGTGAATTAACATAAAATAGGGTAGACACCACATCCAACCATCTCAGTCAGGAAAGAGAAGCTCTCCACACAGACCCTGAAGGACAGGCACAATCTGGCTTGATGTTTCCATTGTTATTCAAAATTGGTTATCAGAACAGTCCAAGCTCCAAATGGAGCGCACAGCAACTACAAGCTATAAAAAGCATTCGCTTGTCACTAAGAGAATATGAACAAGTTTAGCACCATCTACTTTTCCACACTTCAAGTTTTCAAATGAGACTGTAAGGCGATTGTCAAGGGATTTTTCAGGAAGATAACTTTCTCTGTAAATCTTTTTATCCAGGCGTGATACACAAATGTGCAATATATCTTTCCTATAATTAAGTAAACTGTTCCCTTGCTTCATAGTTACTCAGCAACGAATGACACCCACATGATCTTTCTGGAGGAACAAAAATATCAGAATTTATTTATTGCCAAGTAAGCCCTTAGGAAATGGACATTGTAATTGATTATTCTGGCAGTGAAATAATTGAGAAAATACTTTTTCATCATATTTCTTTTTTACAAACTTCTTTTATCACTGTTTAGAATTCTAACTATACTGCCTAAAAGGAGCATTCTAGTCCGTTACTTTGCCATCTTGACTCAAGAAAAACACTCTGCCTGAAGAAAACTGTTCAGTCAAAAAGGAGTATGAAGGGTCTGACATAAATATATAATATTCATATACATACACGTAGAGTCATGTGCCACATAGCAGTGTTTTGGCCAGAGAGAGAGAGAGAGAGAGAGAGATAGCAGATAGTTGGTATACATGTGCTACATCTGCTGAGCTTAAAGACACGGCAAGCACCCAAATATAATTCAATCGTCCTACTTGTCAATCAAAATGCTCTTTTCTGTACATTGAGATTTAATGCTATAACGAGTACTCAAACAATATATTTCACTTTGTGTTTCTATGGGGGTGCAAACTGTTGAAATCCTTACTTAATGCATACTAAACTGATCCTCTGTAAAAAAAAAAAAAAAAAGAAATTATCAATTCCCAACTTGACTCTCACTGGGATTAAACATGACAATAGGTCTGCTCTGATTTCATCATCATTTAAAAAAATCATCTATTATTTTTCACTTTATGTTTCTGTGTGGGAGCAAACTGTTGAAATCCTTACTTAATGTATGCTAAGCTGATCTTCTGTATATTAAGATAATCGAAAATGAATCTTGATGTGAATGGAAGGGGAGAGGGAGTGGGAAAGGGGAGGGTTGTGGGTGGGAGGGACGGTATGGGGGGAAGCCATTGTAATCCATAAGTCGTACTTTGGAAATTTATATGCATTAAATAAAAGTTTAAAAAAAAATGCTCTTTTCCTATAATGCATCAGCTTCATCTGGGTCCTAAGTGGGGATGCCATGACAATATGAATATCTAGCTCCATGTGGAAACTGTAGAGGTGCCATGTAATCCCCAGGTGGCTTCACACCTGGAAAGTTACCACACACACACACACACACACACATCCATCTCATAAAGGAGGCCAACAAATGGGAGGGACTCTTTTCCAGCTTCCTTCACTGGATACCAAGGCTAGAGGTGCTGTACAGATAATCTATCTCTCTTCTCTCGCCCACTCCTCCTCTATTCAAGTAATCTTTGGGGCCAATACCCATTCATGATGGGTATTTCTCTCTGGGGCAACCCATGCACATGCATGTATGTGTGTTTATCTTCTCATCTTTTGAATAAAATTTGTTACCACTTTTGCACCTCATACATGTCTGCATGTAGAATGCTTGTGTGAGTGCAAGACAAGATCCTGGTGTGAAGATAATATACCACAGTCAACATCATGTATGTGTGTGTGTGTGTGTTCTAATAAGATAGTATTCACAAATTCTGGGCATAAGCATATCATTTTGGGATTCACTATTACAGCCAGTAGCCCACTACAATACTCAGTGGAGAAAAGAGTAGTCATTTCAGCAAATGGTGTTGGGAAAACTGGATTCACATATGTAAACTAATGAATTTCAAACCTTATTTCACATCACACACAACGGCTAACCAAAAATGGGTTAAAACTATGTCATAGATGATATAGACATAAATCTCTGACATCAGATTACACAATGATTTCTTAGAAATATGAAAAATACCAGCAACTAAAGAAAGCAGATAAGTTGGATTCCTTCAAAGGTAAAAACATCTTTGTTGTTGTACTATAATCTTTTTTTTTTCAATGGGTGTGATTATGTAAGCATATTAAGCATACATATATACATTCAGAAGCACAAATAACATAGACATGCATATTCTCAACTATCTTTCATTTATTTTTCTAAAGGTTTTGTTGTTTATTTTAGAAGCAGACGTATAGACAGTGAGAGGGAAAGACAGAGAGAAAGGTCTTCCATCGGCTGAGTCCCCAAATGGCCCCATTGGCCAGAGCTGGGCTGATCCAAAGCCAGGAGCTTTCTCCCACATTGAGTGCAGGGGCCCAAGTACTTACGCCATCTTCTACTATTGGCCATAGCACAAAGCTGGATTGGAAGTGGAGCAGCTGGGACTCGAATTGGCACCTATATGGGATGCCAGCACCACTGGCAGAGGATCAACCTACTTCACAGCGCTGCCCCCTGCCATGTATTTTTTAAAAATTTACTATATTTGTTTGAAAGACAGAGCAACAGAAGAGGGTAAGAGGCAGAGAGAGATAGAGAAACGCACAGAGATCTTCCATCTACTGGTTCACTTCCCAAATCAACAAATGGCTTGGCTAGAACAGGTCAAAGCCAGGAGGCTGGAACTCGGTTTGGGTCTCCCATTGGGTGGTCCAGAGCATCTCCCAAGCCCTCCCACATGATTGCTGGGGCCCAAGCACTTGGACCATCTTCTGCTACTTTCCCAGGTTAGCAGGGAGCTGGACTGAAAGTGAAGCAGCTGAGACTTGAATTGGCACCCATATGGGATGTTGGCATTGCAGGCAGAGGATGTACCCACTACAGCGCAAAGTCAGTCTCTACACCAAATTACTAAAATTTTTAAGGTATTTTTATCATGAAAGGATGTTGCACTTTATCAAATTCTTTGCATCTGTGGAGATAATCGTATGACATTTATACTTCACTTTGTAGATATGACTTATCACATTTATTGGTTTGTATATGTTGAACCATCCCTGAACTCCTGGGATAAATTGCTTGGTTTAGGGAGATGATCTTTTTCATGTGTTGTTGGATTTGATTATCTAGTATTTTATTGAAGATTTTCACATCTATGTTCACAAGACATTTTGTCTACAGTTTTTTGTTTTTTTTTTTTTTTTTGTATATATGTCTGATCTGGAATTAAGGTAATTCTGGACTCATAGAATGAGTTGGAAAGTGTTCCCTCCCTTTCAATTATTTTGAATAGTTTAAGAAGTACTTGTGGTAGTTTCGAAAAGTTCGATAGAGTTTAGCGGTGAAGCCATCTGGTCCTGGGTTTTCCTTTATCAGGAACCTCACTAATACTTATTCAATCTCAGTCTTGGTTATTGGTTTATTCAGTTTCTCTATGTTTTTGTACCTTAATTTTAGTAAACTACTTGTATCCAGAAATCTATTTCTTCTAGATTTTCCAAATTCTTGGCATATAGCTTTTTTTCTAATAATCCTAATAGTTCTTTGTATTTCTGTGATATCTGTTGTTACATTTCCTTTTTCATCTCTGATTTTAGTAATTTGGGTCTTCCTTTTTTGGTTAGATCAATGACTAAATTTTATTTGCTCAAAAATCTGCTCTTCATTTCACTAACTTTTGTATACCTTTTTATTTCCATTTTATTGATTTATTCTAGTTTTAAAATTATTTCTTTCCTTCTGCTAATTTTAGATTGATATCTTATTTTTCTAAATCCTTGAGATACATTGTTAGATCACTTAATTGGTAGTTTTCCAATTTCTGGATTTAGGCATTTACTGCTTTAACTTTTTCTCTTCAAACTGCTTTGTTGTTTCCCATAAATTTTGATATGGTATGCTTTCATTCATTGAAAAATTTTTTGTTTTCATTTTGAAGTATTCTATGATCCACTGTTCATTCAGAAACATGTTGCTCAGACTCTACCTGTTTGTATATTTTCTAGAGTTTTCTTTTTGTTGATTTCTAGCTTCATTTCATTGTGGTTATAAAGATACGTGATATGATTTCAATGTTTTTGATTTTGCTGAGACTTTTTTCTTTTAATAACAGATTTTATATATTCCACATGTAAAATTTAAGTACATATACAATACTTGTTTCATGGCCTAATATATGATCTATCCTATAGAATGTTTCATGCACTGATGAAAAAGAATGTGTATTCTGAAGTCGTGGAATATAATGCTCTGTAGATATCTATTAGGTCCATTTGGTCTACAGTATTGATAATGTCTATTGTTTCCCTGCTGATCTTTTCCTGGTTGACCTCTCAATATAACAATCCATGTTTGCTTTTTATTTCTATTTGTTTGGGACATCTTTTGCCATGTTTTCACTCTCAGTCTGTGTCTATCTTTATTTGTGAGGTATGTTTCTTGTTGGCAGCATATAGGTGGGTCTTTATTTAAACTATTCAGCCAGTCTGTATCACATTTTTCCACAAATATTTCTAATATTTTTTAATCTCCTTTTTCTTTTACTAGGAGGTTTTCTGCCTTCAAATACCTTTATGATAATTATCTCTGTTTCTGTATGTAGTATCTCTTTAACTACCATTTATAAGACTGGGCAAGTGGTGACATTATTTTTCAAATTTTGCTTAGCTTGCAAAGTCTTTATTTCACCGTTAGTTATGAATGAGAACTTCACTGAGTAAAGTATTCTGGGCTTACAAGTTTTTTCTTTTAGAATAAGACTACACTCTCCATTCTCTGTTGGTTTGCAGGGTTTCTGATGAAAAATCTGCTGTCAATCTGATTGGAATTCTTTTAAAGATATCTGGAATTTCTGTCTTGCAAATTCTACAATATTCTCTTTATTTTTTTTTTTTTTTTTTTTTTTTTTTTTTTTTGACAGGCAGAGTGGACAGTGAGAGTGACAGAGAGAGAAAGGTCTTCCTTTTGCCGCTGGTTCACCCTCCAATGGCCGCCGCTGCAGCCGGCGCACCGCGCTGATCCTGGCAGGAGCCAGGAGCCAGGTGCTTTTCCTGGTCTCCCATGGGGTGCAGGGCCCAAGCACCTGGGCCATCCTCCACTGCACTCCCTGGCCATAGCAGAGAGCTGGCCTGGAAGAGGGGCAACCGGGACAGAATCCGGCGCCCCAACCGGGACTAGAACCCGGTGTGCCGGCGCCGCAAGGTGGAGGATTAGCCTATTGAGCCACGGCGCCGGCTCTTTATTTTACTTTTGAAAGTTTTACTATAACATCTCATGGTCAGAATTTTTCTCTTAGCATCTATTTGGGATTTGTTTTTCCTGTGTGTGATGTCATACCTTTCTCTAAATTGGGGCAAGTTTCCATTATTTGACTGAATAGGTTTTCTAAGTCATTCCTTTTTCCATACCTTCAGCAACTCTAAAGATTTGTATATTTGGCTGTTTGATGGTATCTCACGGATCCCAAACACTGTTTTGCCTTTCTAATTTTATTTTTTTGGTCTATAATATTTCAAAGACTTATATTCTAGAGTATGTATTCTTTCCTCTGCCTCATCAAGTCTGTTCTTAAAGATCTCCATTGTATTTTTTATTTGATTTACTGCCTATTTCATTTCTAGTACTTCTATTTTTAGTATCTCTCTTTGCAGAACTTCTCATCCATGTCATGTACAGATTTCCTTATCTCATGTAACTTCTCTGTGCTTTTGAGTAACCTTATAATCATTCTTTTGAATTTTTTTTCAGACATTTCACCAATCTCCCTTCACCATAGTCCAATATCAATGAGTTTTTTTGTTCCTCTAGGGAGACGTATTGCCCTCCTTCTTGTTTTTCTGTGCTTATATGTTGAGTTTTACACATGTGGGAGATCCCTTGTTACTACCTCCTCTAGAGGATAGGTGTTGTTGGTGTTGTTATTATTATTAAGGGCTTTATTCCCTGAAAATGTGCCTCTAGGGCTTGATGGAGTGCCTAAGGCCTACACTTGAGTTCCAGGGGTATGTACTGGGTGGGACCAGGAAGCTCTGGCCACTATCTGTAGGTTTGGAAAGAGTTTAGAGTGTCACCCAAGTTAGGAGTGGAATGATGCTCAGGCAATAGCGCAGGGAGAGGGCGTTTGAGCTGACTACTGTGTTCACAGTCCCAGCCCTTCTCTGTGCCAGGGTGAAACAGTTGATTAACAGTTTAGAGTGATCTCCCAACACTAGCAAACCCCACCCACCCAGACATATGCATCCTACAGAGCACCACCCACTCTGCAGTGTGCCCTTTGTCCCTCACTTGCAGGGAGCTCTGAGTATCTGCATTCAGACTGAGTAGGTGGACTAGAATCCAGCCTCAACCCATCACCCTCTTCACTCTGTGGCCTATGCCCAGAACTCCCACAGTCACTGGGTATAGGGGGTTTACTGTCCATCCTGCAAGTTTCCTTGGTCCTGGCCCCACAGGCTTCTGGCAGAAGAAATGCCTGCTTTTGCACGAGTCAAAACAGATTTCAGCTGCAGCTCCACCTCACCAGAGTATGGTACTCTCCTGGGGGGAGGAGAGGGAAGCAGTATGACCTCCCTTCACAAAGAAGTTGCCCAGACCCTGCCAGCTTCCCAGGCCAGACTCAAAGCCAGTAGAGGCAGGCACCACGGCTCAATAGGCTAATCCACCACCTGTGGCACCGGCACACCGGGTTCTAGTCCCAGTTGCCCTTCTTCCAGGCCAGCTCTCTGCTATGGCCTGGGAGTGCAGTGGAGGATGACCCAAGTCCTTGGGCCCTGCACCCCATGGGAGACCAGGAGAACACCTGGCTCCTGCCTTCGGATCAGCGCCATGCGCAGGCCGCAGCGCGCTGGCCTCGGCGGCCATTGGAGGGTGAACCAACGGCAAAAGGAAGACCTTTCTGTCTCTCTCTCTCACTGTCCACTCTGCCTGTCTAAAAAAAAAAAAAAAAAGCCAGTAGAGACCACAGAATTCTCCCTTAGTCACTTAGTCAAAGCCTTCAGTGACAGGGGCTGTGGCAGTCTCCTCTCACCTTCTGGGAAGATGGTGCTGCCCAGCCAGGGTCAGGCCATGTAGATGCAGGAGTGACCACTGGCAATATGACCTGTCTTCCCAGTCCTCCATGGAGTCTTTGTTCTGTTGTGTTTCTTCTCCACTGAAAACTTCATTTAAGCAGTCCCCTTGGAACAAGGTTCTTCCTCTGTTTTTCTGGAATCTTTCTGTGGCTGAGACTAGTGTGTCTTCTCTCCATTCAGCCATCTTGGATCTTTTTTCCTGGTCCTACTAAAGCATATTTGTTTTTAAGTTTTCTCATACAAAGTTAAAAACCTGTGAACGTTGCAGAATACCAACAAGAAAGTGGAAAGACAACTCACAGAACAGGATAAAATATTTGCCAATTATGTATCTGATAAAGGGATAATATTCAATACATATAGTGAGCACTTACAATCCCGCATTTAAAAGATAAATAATCCAATTTTAAAAAGAAAATACACAAATGACCGAAAGCATATGAACAGATGTTCAACAACATTAGGGAAGCCCAAACCAAAGCCACAATGATAAATTGCTTCATATCCTCTAAGTTGTCTATAGTTATTTTAAATGGAGAACAAATATTGGGGCTGGTTTGTGGTATAGTGGGTTACAGTGCCAATTATGACACCAGCATCTCACATCGGAGTGTTTGTTAGAGTCCTGGCTGCTCTGCTTCCAATCCCTCTCTCTGCTAATGTGCCGTTGAAAGCAGCAAAATATTGCACAAGTGCTTGGGTTCCTGCTGTCCATGTGGAATACCCAGATGGTGTTCTTGGCTCCTGGCTTGATTTGGCCCAGCCCTGACTGTTGGGACTATTTGGTAAGAGAACCAGAAAATGGAGACTTCTCCCTCCTTCTCAATCTGTTGCTATGATTTTATATAAATAAATCAATCTAGCCAGTTCAAGTCCTGGCTGCTCCTCTTTCCATCCAGCTCTCTGCTATAGCCTGGGAAAACAGTAGAAGATGGCCCAAGTGCTTGGGCCCCTGCAGCTACATGGGAGACCAGCAAGAAGCTCCTGGCTCCTGGCTTCAGTTTGTCCCAGCCCCGGCCATTGCAGCCATTTGGGAAGTGAACCAGCAGACTGAATACCTTTCTGTCTCTATTTATAATTCTACCTGTCAAATAAATAAAAATCTTACAAAAAAAGGAAATATTGGCAAGGATATTGAGAAATTGGAAACATTATATATGCTCATGGGATAGACAGAAATTTGTGCACTACCTTGTAAGATAATGTTTTGCAGTTCCTCTAAATGTTAAATACAGAGTTACCAAACGGTCCAGCAATTCCATTGTTAAGAGTACATATAAACTAATTAAAAACATGTCCACTCGAGAACTTTTAAAGAATTTTATATAAGTATTACACATAGTAGCTAAACAGTGAAAACTCAAATGTTCATCAACTGATGAACAGATACACAAATGTGATATATCCATACAATGGAATGTTACTTAGGCATAAAAAGAAATGAAGTAGTGATCCATGCTATACTATCTGGGAACCCTGACAACATCCTGGTCAGTAAAACAAGACAGATGTAATATGAAATGTCAAAATAGGAAACAAAGTAGTTGCCAGGGACAGGGTAGGGGAGGACACTGGGAGTGCTAATGGTATAGTTTTTTTTTTTCCATGGTGATGAAGATATTCTAGAGTTAAATAGTGCAAGAGTTGTAAAATCTTGTAATTTACTAAAAATCCAGTGAATTGTATACTTCATACAGATGATTTATATAGTGTGTGAATTACATCCAAAAAATTTCAAATAAATGTTTAAAATACATGAACTATGGCTGCCAACAATGTAGATGAAACTTACAAACAAGATGTTCAAGCCACCACTGTGAGACCAGAGGTAAAGCATCAGCCTGTGATGCCAGCACCCCATATCAGAGCGCTAGTTTGAGTTCCAGCTTCTCTGCTTCTGATGCAGCTCCCTGCTCACGTGCCTGGGAAATCAGTGGAAGGTGGCCCAAGTGCTTGGGCCTCTGTCACCCATATAGGAGACCAGGGGCCAGTTCTAGGTTTCCGGCTTTTTTCTGAAACAGCTGCAGTCATTGCAACCATTTGGGGAGTGAAACAGTGAATGGAAGATAGATATCTCTCTCTCTCTCTCTCTCTCTCTTTCTCTCTCATGTGTGTGTCACAGTATGTTTCAATGTAATAAATCTTAAACAAAATAATATTGAGCTAGAAAAATTTTAAGTTGCCAAGAACTATATAATATTTCCCTTTTTGCTAAACTTAAACATGACGAAATCTAAAAGGCAAATATAGAATGAAAATAAGACTCAGCAATCTCTTTATTTGCAGGGGGATGCCCAAAGATATATGTAAAGGTAATGGTAATCTTTATTATTAAATTTAATTGGTGGCCAGTGCCGCGGCTCACTAGGCTAATTCTCCGCCTGCGGCACTGGCACACTGGGTTCTAGTCCCAGTTGGGGCTCCGGTTCTGTCCCGGTTGCTCCTCTTCCAGTCCAGCTCTCTGCTGTGGCCCGGAAGTGCAGTGGAGGGTGGCCCAATAGCTTGAGCCCTGCACCCGCATGGGAGACCAGGAGGAAGCACCTGGCTCCTGGCTTCAGATCAGTGCAGCGTGCCGGCTGTAGCGGCCACTTGGGGGGTGAACCAATGGAAGGAAGACCTTTCTCTCTGTCTCTCTCTCTCACTGTCTAACTCTGCCTGTCAAAAAAAAAAATTAATTGGTGCACATGTGTTAGTTTTATAACTATGCTATGCTCTTTTATGCTTCACGCATTAATTGATTTGCCTTTCAATTTCACATGACTGGGAAAATGATAATGTCAGTAATAAAAACAGTGGCATTAAATGCAGATGACCTGTCATTTCTCGACATGGGTCAGCTGTACTGCTGGTCAATCTGTCCCATTGTTCCTCCCCTAATGATTACTTCTCCTTACTCACTAAGCTGTTGATGACCAGCACACTGAGTCAGGAGCTGAGCTTTTTATAGATCTGGAGCAGAAAAAGTGAATCACCTTCTCATTTGGGGCACAGTTCATTTCAAAATTATCTTCCACCTCCTCTCAGCTAAAATTAATCTGCCCATTATTTTATCTAACCCAGCGTCATTGTTATTATGCTGCATTCAGTACTTAAATTCTTAGCTCTCCTTAAATCATGATGTCTCGTGATTCCTCATTTATTGAACATCTTTTAGTGCTTTCTGAGAAAGTTGTATACTGGACTAGAGCAATAGCATCATTGTTCAGCTTTAAAAGAAAAACTGTACTTTCTTTTTAATTCATGGCAGAGTAGTCATTCTGAAACACAAGTTCACTGAAAGAAGATATTTTAAAAATTACTTTTGGTTTGAGGTGGCAGGTGTTTTTAACTGTAAAAACTCTCTATGCATAGATAAAAATATTTATTATTATAAGGGGAATCTCACACCACTGGAAGATGCCAGATCAACACTTCTAGGTTTAAGGGAAGAACTAAGGAAAAGACAAGCAGTTCAAGAAAGGAGGTCCGAAGTGAATGTTCAGATTTCCAGCCTGGGAGTCAAACACTGAGTTACACGTGTAGAGAAGACAGGACTTGGGCTGTGTGAGTTCAGAGCTTCTCTCTTGAAAAGAAGCCACTAAACTGGTAAAGGCTACTGGAAGCAAACATATTTAAAGTCTTCGAAAATTAACCTACTGACAGGCAATAAACAAACAAGCATTTATCCAACAAAATCGATAGAATTTTAGGAAGGACAGCGGTAATCAGTGAGATTTGAACTAGAAACTGCACCCCTTCCCACCCCTCCCTTTAACTCCTACTCAGTGTTGCAGGTTGGTTCTGGGTGGGCAAGGCCACCAAGAGGAAGACTGCTTCTCCCTACCCCTTTACTATGTCTCAGCTGGAGGGCAATGCTCTTCTCTCTGGGAGGATGAGCTGACAGCCTGCCCCAGGATCTACAATAGTGCTTACAAATATGGGCAAGTAGAATCAAAAGAAGTTTGTATGGATGCACACATTTTTTGAAATTTATTCAGTGTTTTCATAATACACATTCTCCATGAACTTTTTGCAGATCCCTCATCTGAATTAATGTTTGAAAGTTTTGAACAGAGGCCAGCATTGTGGGGTAGTGGTAAAGCTGCCATCTGTGAGGACAGCATCCCATGTGGGCCCCAGTTCCAACTGTGACTGCTCCACTTCTGATGCAGCTCCCTGATAATGTGCCTGGGAAAGCAGCAGATGACAACCCAAGTCATTGGGCCCCTGTACCCATGTGGGAGGCCTGAAAGAAGCTCTGGGCTCCTGACTTCTGTCTGGCCCAACCTCAGGCCTTTGCTGCCATTTGGGGCACGAACCAGCAGATGGAAGATCTCTTATCTCTCTCTCTGCTTTTCCTTCTCTCTCTGATTCTGCCTTTCAAATAAAGAAACCTTGAAAAAATAAAAGTCTTATATGAAAATAAACTTAGCTTGAACTTTGTTTCCCATGAACTTGTTTATGTTCTCTCATATGTTCCAAGAGATCTATTCCAGGAAGTTAGCTCTCTGCTCAGCTTCTACTCAAAGTGTTAAGTTTCTTTCCCGGTCACATACTGTAATCCATGAGATTCAGGCCAAGAAAATGGGGCTTCTATTGCCCTTCTCTCCCCTAATGCACTCTCAGCTTCTGTTCCTAGGATATAAGTTCCATTCTCATTGGGGTAACTCGACAGAGCAGGGCCTACCATACCCCTACCCAGCTCCCTCTTGGGGCAAAAGAGCTACCCAGGGAGAGGACCATATCTCTTCCCCTCTCCCCAACTCAACCCCAGCAAAGTAAACAAAGCTTTTGCTCAAGGAGAAGACTTGAAGACCAGAAACTCCAAAGCACAGCTTGAGGGAGCTAACTTAATGACACACAGTATAGACCCTGCCTACAGGCCTCCTCCTTTGGAGAAAATACAATAGAGAGCATAATGGTAAGTTTAAGGAAGTGACTGCCTACTAGTGGCAGCAAATGAAATAACAGGCACAAACCACCAGAAACTTAACAGGCTTATGAAACAGACAACTCAAAAGGAGCTTGATAAAACACACTCATCTCCCATCATCTGAAAGGCTGTGCACACAAACCCTGGAGCAACTGGAGCACAGTCAACCCCTGGTTCAAAGCAGTATAGATTTGAAATCTTCCTGAAATGGGTAGCAGTCTTAGTGGCTCAGGAGGTTTTCATTGCAATTTCTGGCCAATCACGACCTTGAAACTAATCTATGCTGACTCAGAAATAACTATTAAGGTTCTGTGCTTAAAATCTTTTATAAAAGTACAAAAAATTTCTGTCCACTGATCTTAGAGATATGCATTGTAGGGACAATAAACTGTAAAGACTTAGCCCAAGCAATCTACAACAAACAACCCAACTGATAATTATAGAGCCCAGGGTGAAGGTGAAAGACCATAGTACTATAATACATTTTACAAAAAATATTTAAGACATGCAAATAACAGGATAGTGTGACCTAGACACAAGGACAGATAATCAGGCAATACCTTCAAGGGGCTTCATATATTGATTTTTGCAGACAAAGATTCAAAGAAGCTTCTTGGCCTGGTGCCATGTTTCAATAGGCTAATCCTCTGCCTGCGGCACCGGCACACCAGGTTCTAGTCCCGGTCGGGGCGCTGGATTCTGTCCTGGTTGCTCCTCTTCCAGTCCAGCTCTCTGCTGTGGCCAGGGAGTGCAGTGGAGGATGGCCCAAGTGCTTGGGCCCTGCACCCCATGGGAGACCAGGATAAGCACCTGGCTCCTGGCTTCGGATCAGCATGGTGCGCCAGCCGCAGTGGCCATTGTGGGGTGAACCAATGGAAAAGGAAGACCTTTCTCTCTGTCTCTCTCACTGTCCACTCTTCCTGTGCAAAAAAAAAAAAAAAAAAAAAAAAAAAAAGAAAAAGAAAAAAAAAGAAAAAGAAAAAGAAAAAGAAGAAGCTTCTGTAAATATATGCAGAGAACTAAAGAAAACCTAGCCTATGATATTTAAAGGAAAATAGGATTCATCAAATATAGAACTGTTCATTAGTATATAGAAACAATTTATAAAATAATCAAATAGAAATCGCAGATTTGAAATATATAATAATTGAATTGGGGGAATGAAAGACCACTGGATAAGAAAAAATGTCACTGGATTGACTGGGAACAATAAAAAGTTAATCACAAAATTTGAATAGAAATGAACAGATTATAATAATATGAAGAACAGAATGAAAAAAAAAAGAGATTCTCAGAAAGCTTTCAGACAGCATTAAGGGCAGCAATTGTAGAAATGGGAATATCAGGAGAGAAAAACGGGGCAGATTGAAAAGTCCCCAAGTGTGAAAAACATCAATCTATGTGTCTAAGATCAATGACTTACAAGTCAAATATGGGCATATAGAGTCAAATTCAAACAGTAGCCAAAATATAATGTACATGAGTGAAATTGATATTTTGAGGTTTGCTTATTATTTATATCTCTTGAACACTGATTTTTCTGCTTACTTGTTGAATTCCTTGTTTAGTGGAGGGTTAAGATTGTGATTTTAAAGTAAATTGAAAGTATGTCATTGCAAAAATTAAAAAAAATAAGGGAGGAGAAGAGGGGAGAGAGAGGGTGGGAAATATCATTACATTCTCAAAACTGTATATATGAAACACGTGAAATCTGTTCCCTTATATAAACAATTTTTAAAATGTAGAAATCCAAAGACAGCAGAAGAATCTTGAAAGCAGCAAGACAAAGAGGGATCACCACATGCAATGAAAGAAAAATCTGACTTCTCATGAGCAAGAATGGAGGCCAGAACCGTGGGATGGTATAGTCCCAGGGCTAAGGAAGAGAAAAATTAACAAAGACATTCATAGTCAGGAAAATGATTTTCCAGAAATGAAGGTGAAGAGAAAACATTCTCATCTAAACAAAGACTGAAAAAATGTTAGTAATAGAGCTAACCTGTCAAACATACTAAGACAGGCTCTTCAGGCTGAAAGTAAATAACATCAGAGTGTGATTCCTCATTCCTATTTACTTGAAAAAGCAAAGACCATCAGTACAGGTCACGATGTAGTACCAATTACAACCAATAGTCTGATCATGAAAGCTGATCATGACAGCCTAGGTGTGCTCCCTATGTTGGCATAAGAAAACCATTTACCAGACCCTAACCTTGACCCCACCCAAACCCTTGTGAAAACGTCATGTCGGCCTCCTTTCCATTTTCCCTCCAGCCTGGTGGAGAAAATGGTAGATTTCTGGCAGATCTTCACTATCACCCTGATCTCTCCAGAGTCTCATTATGTGAGTAACAAATCTTTTCACACCCTCATGTTATGTAGGTGAAATCCTTAGTCTCAGCATCTGAACCCAATTGTCAGTGGGGTGCCCATCCTGTTTCTGTGGTTTGCCGAAACAGAGAGCAAATATTTTTTTCACCTGCCTATCCTTAATTTATAAAACAATTACAGAAAATACCTAAAAGTGATTCATTGCATTTATTATGTATATAGTTTACATTAATAGAGAAAAAAAGATAAAATATAGCAGAAGCTAGGTGTGGTTCGCTAATTGTGATGAAGATACTAATATGTGGTATTAATAGGGAAAAATCAGATGAGGTATATATAAGACCTCTTTGTTTTATAAATTTAAACTGTTCTGAAATAAAATTTTTAAAAAGAAAAAGCAGGTAAAATAGATCAAGGAAGTGACTTAAGACTAATTCAAAATTACAGCAAGTAGAGAATGTCTTGGAAATGAAAAAGTTCATATAAAAACTTGATATTTTTCCTTTGTTTTCTTAACTTCTTCAGAAAATACAAGATAATATTTTAGATAAGCATTGTGCTGTTTCTATAATTTTTATGTAAACTATTAGTATTGTAAAATCATTTTATGACACTAACACTAGGACAAAAGGGGAAAGAATAGAGCTTGTTAGAATTCAGTTTCTGTGTTTCTGAAATAAATCATGGTAAGAGAACATGTATGTATATTGTAATTTGCACAGCAATCAAAATGATAAGGTGAAATATCAAAAGATAGTAAAATAGTTCATTGTAAAGTAGTCATTTAATAAAATGAGGGCAGTAAAATAGGAACAGAAGAAAAAAAAACACAAGACAGACAAAAGAGTAAAATGAGAGAAGAAAATACCAGTGTATGAGCATTCAGTATGAATGGATCTGAAAAAAACACAACAGGGAGCTGGTACTGTGGCATAGAGGGTAAAGCTGTTATCTGCAGTGCTGGCATCCCATATAGGTAAACAGCTTGTGGCTAATTGCTCCACTTCTGATCCAGATCCCTGCTAATGACATGAAAAAGCAGCAGAAGATGGCCCAAGTGCTTGGACCCCTGCATCCACACGGAGACCTGCAAGGAGCTTGAGGTTTCTGGTTTTGGTCTGGCCCAGCCTGGGCCATTCTGTTCTCTTGGAGAATGAACCAGAGGACAGAAGGTCTCTCTGTCTCTAACTCCGCCTTTCAAAAAATAAAACAAATATTTTAAAAAAAGATTTAAAACTGGGTTTTGTAACGGGCTTATATAAAAAACATACAGTTGAATTTTGTTTTTAAGAAACAAAAATTAAACTGAATAGGAAGATTTAAAAGGATGTGAAAAATTACATTATTGGACACAGCAATCTTGAGAGAGCTGAAGTATGTTAACATCAAGAAAAATCAAAGTTAAGACACAACAATTCCTAAAGCAAAGGAGGACATTTTACAAGAATAAAAGGATCAAGTTCTCAATAAGATTTATTTATATTTATTTTTTTTTTATTTTTTGAAAGGCAGAGTAGACAGTGAGAGAGAGAGACAGAGAAAGGTCTTCCTTTGCTGTTGGTTCACCCTCCAATGGCCGCTGAGGCCGGCGCACCACGCTGATCTGATGGCAGGAGCCAGGTACTTATCCTGATCTCCCATGGAGTGCAGGGCCCAAGGACTTGGGCCATCCTCCACTGCACTCCCTGACCACAGCAGAGAGCTGGCCTGAAAGAGGGGCAACTGGGACAGAATCTGGCGCCCCGACCGGGACTAGAACCCAGTGTGCCGGTGCCGCAAGGCGGACGATTAGCCTAGTGAGCCACGGCGCTGGCCAGATTTATTCATAAACATGCATGCACCTAAAAGCATGATCCTAAAATACATGGAAAAGGACGTAGTTAAAATTAAAGCGAGACACACATATTTCAACATTAAGAAATGAAAAGCTTAATGGCCAATCTAATAACGGGTAAAATAGATAACAGAAAATCTGCAAGGATGCTGAAGACTTAAGCAATAGTAAAGCCAGCCACACCTAACTCACATGTACAATACATCTCATCCAACAGCAGCAGTTTATACTCTTCTCAAGTACACGTGGAAGATTCTCCAGAATAGAAAATATGCTAGGTCATATACTACATCTTGAAAATTTTAAAAGAACTGAAATCCCACCATGTAGATTAGAATGGCTATAATCAAAATGACAAATAAAAACAGCTGTTGGTAAGAACGTGGCGAAATGGGAACTCTCACACATTGCTGATGGAAGTCAAAAATGGCACAACCTCAGGGAAATTGTGAGACAGTTTTTGAGAAGTGAAACATCCACTTACAACTCAACAGTTGCACTTCACCGTATTTACCTAACCCATGTCCACACATTGATGTGAACAGGAGTGAAGGCAATGAAACCACCTAAGGTCCCTTAACTGAGACATGAATAGACAAAATGTGGTTATCTCAAAAATGGAGTATAACTCACCAATAGAAATTGCCAATCCATACAACATTATGGATCAATGTCATAATTATGAGATTTCATTTATTTGCAATTCTAAAAAGATATGATTAATCAATAGTGACAGAAGGCACATCAGATGAGGGCTGGGAGTATAAGAAGAGTTTATTGCAAGGGGCCATTTAGGAGCAATGGAGATGATTTATAGCTCGATTTTGGTGGGAGTTAGAGTGAAAAGTATAATTCTTACTGATACAAATTCAAACAGCCATGTTGCTGGTAGTCTATGACTGTGGAGAATAAGATTTTTCAGTAAGTGCTAAATGTAAGGAATTATTAGGACAGTTTACAGATGCAAATGTTCTCAAGAGACATTCAAACACTAGTTGGAAGATTTTCACCGAAATAAACATTAAGACTTGAGGATTTTTTACTATCTGTTGAATTCTTTACTTTACTATAGGGTTAAGCTTATGATTATAAAATAAACTGAAAATACGTCATTGTAAAAATTAGAAGAAAGAATAAGAAAGGAAGGAAGAAGAGGGTGGAAGCATGGGCAGGAGGGAGGGTAGGGTGGGAATCATCGCTATACTACATCTGCATATAGGAAACACATGAAATTTGTTCGCTTTATGCAAATAAAATTTTTTTAAAGAATAATCTCAACAACATTCAAGAAAGCTACAGATCCATCCCCGTATACATCTCTTCCAGGGAAATCAAATGAAAGCATTTCCCTATTATTCCATGAAACTGGTATAATCTTAATACTGATTCCACTTAGAAATATCCTTATTTCTCATGAATTTGAAAAAGTATCTACGACCTGACACCATCAAATTATTAGAGAGCATTGGAAAAACCCTGCAAGATATAGGTACTGGCAATGACTTCTTGCAAAACACCCCAGAAGCACAGGCAGTCAAAGCCAAAATTAACATTTGGGATTGCATCAAATTGAGAAGTTTCTGTACTGCAAAAGAAACAGTTAGGAAAGTGAAGAGACAACTGACAGAATGGGAAAATATATTTGCAAACTATGCAATAGATAAAGGGTTGATAACCAGAATCAACAAAGAAATCAAGAAACTCCACAACATCAAAACAAACAACCCACTTAAGAGATGGGCCAAGGACCTCAATAGACATTTTTCAAAAGAGGAAATCCAAATGGCCAACAGGCATATGAAAAAATGTTCAAGGTCACAAGCAATCAGGGAAATGCAAATCAAAACCACAATGAGGTTTCACCTCACCCTGGTTAGAATGGCTCACATTCAGAAATCTACCAATAATAGATGCTGGAGAGGATGTGGGGAAAAAGGGACACATTCCCACTGTTGGTGGGAATGCAAACTGGTGAAGCCACTATGGAAGTCAGTCTGGAGATTCCTCAGAAACCTGAATATAACCCTACCGTTTGACCCAGCCATCCCATTCCTTGGAATTTACCCAAAGGAAATTAAATTGGCAAACAAACAAGCTGTCTGCACATTAATGTTTATTGCAGCTCAATTCACAATAGCTAAGACCTGGAACAAACCCAAATGCCCATCAACAGTAGACTGGATAAAGAAATTATGGGACATGTACTCTATAGAATACTATACAGCAGTCAAAAACAACGAAACCCAGTCATTTGCAACAAGACGGAGGAATTTGGAAAATATCATGCTGAGTGAATTAAGCCAGTCCCAAAGGGACAAATATCATATGTTCCCCCTGATCGGCGACAACTATCTGAGCACCAAAGGGGAAACTTGTTGAAATGAAATGGACACTATGAGAAACAGTGACTTGATCACCTCTTGTCCTGACAGTTGATGTACAATGTAATACTTTATCCATTTTAGTATTTTTTTTTTGTTCTAGTACCATTGGTTGAACTCTGTAATTAACACACAATTATTCTTAGGTGTTTAAATTTTAACTGAAAAGTGATCCCTGTTAGGAATTTGGAAAACATTATGCTGAGTGAAATAAGCCAATCCCAAAGGGACAAATACCACTTGTTCTCCTTGATAGGTGACAACTAACTGAGCACCAAAAAGGAAACCTGTTAAAGTGAAATGAACACTATGAGAAATGGTGACTTGATCAGCCCTCACCCTGACTGTTGATGAGCAACTTGATATGTTATCCCTCTTAGTATTTTTTTGTTTGTTCTACTTAATACTTTTGGTTGAATACTGTAATCAATACACAATTCTTCTTAAGTGCTGAAACTTAACTGAAAAGTGATCACTGTTAAATATAAGAGTGGGAATAAGAGAGGGAAGAGATGTGCAATTCGGGACATGCTCGAGCTGACTTACCTCAAACGGTAGAGTTAGAAACATACCAGGGGATTCCAATTCAATCCCATCAAGGTGGCATGTACCAATGCCATCTCACTAGTCCCAGTGAGCAATTTCTGTTCACAATTGATCGTAATGATAGGACTAAGAACCAAAGGGATCACATAAACAAGACTAGTGTCTGCAAATACTAGCTGATAGAATCAAAAAGGGAGAGAATGATCCAACATGGGAAGTGAGATACACAGCAGACCCATAGAATGGCAGATGTCCTAAACAGCACTCTGGCCTCAGAATCAGCCCTTAAGGCATGCAGATCCGGCTGAAAAGCCCATGAGAGTATTTCAGGCATGGAAAGCCAAGACACTCTGGGGGAAAAAAAAAACCTAAATGAAAGATCTCTGCGAGTGAGATCCCAGTGGAAAGAGTGGGTCATCAAAGAAGGAGGTACCTTTCTCTGAAGGGAGGAGAGAACTTCCACTTTGACCATGGCCTTGTCTAAATAAGATCAGAGTCAGTGAACTCAGGGGGCTTCCATAGCCTTGGCAACTCATGACAAGAGCCTAGGGTGATTACTGAGGCCATAAACAAGAGTGTCAATTTGTTAAGTCAACAACAGGAGTCACTGTGCACTTACTCCTCATGTAGGATCTTTGTTCTTAGTGTGCTGTACATTGAGATTTAACGCTATAACTAGTACTCAAACGGTATTTTTCACTTTATGTTTCTGTGTGGTTGCAAACTGTTGAAATCTTTACTTAATGTATGCTAAACTGATCTTCTGTATATTAAGAGAATCGAAAATGAATCTTGATGTGAATGGAAGGGGAGAGGGAGTGGGAAAGGGGAGGGTTGCGGGTGGGAGGGACGTTATGGGGGGGGAAGCCATTGTAATCCATAAGCTGTACATTGGAAATTTATATTCATTAAATAAAAGTTTAAAAAAAAAGTATTAGAAAGCCTATGTTAAAATATGCTGAGAGAACCCCAGGAGTAGACATGACTATTTTACCAATAGAAACAGAGGCATAGAGAAATTACTTTCCATGGGTCATGTAGCTAATGGCAGAGTTATGATTGAGAACAAGTAGTCTGGCTCCAGAAATTCGTATTCCTATTCATGGCTGAATACTTGTCATCCAGCACAATTCCTGTTTGCATAGAGTAGGTTCATACATACAGTAAATGCTGGGTTAGATTGCTGATATGATACTTATTTCCAGGCAAGCCAACAATCTTAATTATCAACCATAAGATAAATAAAACAGAATAAAATGAGGACAGACTTGCTTTTCTAGTATTATATAATAAGTTTATATTACATAAGGTCACTGTCTTTGTATATTTACATATTAGATGAAAACATCAAGTTTATTTGGTTAATGAAATAAGTTATTATATACATGGAACAATTAAAATATATTCAATAAGTATATCTAAATATCTTTTACCAGTCCCTTACAATGTAAAAGCATTTACAATATTTACTTTCCCAGTGTCATCTATACTAAAAAAAATACTGAAAGAAACGTGATATACTCTGATGTTGTCTTTGAGACCATCTTTAAACCAAACCTAATTGCTTATAATCAGAATTGCCAAAAAGCACTATAAATATAGCCTTAAAAACTAATTTTAGAATGTTGTTGGTTACCTACTGACTGAATGATTCTTCAAATTAAATGTTTTCCTGGTTCAAAATAGAGAGATGTTGGCTACCCTTGATACTATTTCAAGTTCTCTTTTAAGCCACTAACTCTAAAGGCATTAGAAAACCTTTCATTTTCTTCTTCACTTGCCTCTCCACAAATTTACAGAGGCCACCCAGAGAAGTTGTTAGAACAGGTCTTTTTATGGCTTTAGTGTCCAAGCCTGGCATTTCACTTGCTACCTGCTGAGTCACCCTGGAGTCTCAAGTTTGGCCATTTTTACAGGACTGGCCCAGTGAATTTCTGGAAGCACCTGGCTAAATAAAGTCTAACCCACTTCTGCTTTATGATAGCTAGTTCAGAGAAAAAAACTGTTACACACACAACCAGCAAGAAAATGGTGAGAAATACCAAAACATTTCACTTCTACCAGTGATGAACTTAGAAAAATGCAATACCATTTTACTAATACATAATTTGCAAAGAAATTAAATGATAACCTGTTTGGAGGGAGTTAGCATGTGTCGTGGTTACAATGGAGACTGTAGAAACTCACAGCCTGTGTTTGAATTCTAGATCCCACACTTAGCAGCTCCTAGTTAAAATCTTGGTTTTAAGTCTTTAAACCTTGTGCTTATGTTTTCTTGTCTTAAATGGATCTAAAATACTTTCTACCTCATAAGTTTGTGAGGATGATTGAACAAATCAATATTTGAAAACATACTTATAACACTGCCAGGGACATAATAATAGCTCAATAAATTTTAGTTACTGATAGAAGTAGAGATTACTATTAAGTTGGCATACACTTTTCTGAAAACCAATCTCCTCCATATGTAACAAGAATATAAAAAGTACTTAAAATGTCTTACTCCAGTAATTTTTATTCTAGGAAAACTATCCAAGCAAAACAATAACTCAAAGAATTATGTCTACTTTTAAAAAATCAGAAAAAGATTTTTGAGAAATTTGAAACATTTCTAACAAAATAAAAATCATGCCATTTATAACCATGGGCTTTTTAAATATAATAATTAGGATAATTAGGATAGAACCACTACCATTGGCCAAGACAGAAAAATAATTACTTTATCTCCCTGTTTTAAACGCTATGAAACTAAATAAAATACACGTGCAAAAAATACTTTTTAGATAATTGTGACTCCTGAAAATATGGAAACAGATTTGGTGAATCCAACAGCCGCTCCATTTTAAGTGTCTAGAAGCAATCTTCAGGCTATTGTGCAACAAAGTGGAACTCAAAAGAATGTCACAACTGTGCTGTGTTAAACAGAAAAGTTCTAGAGTCTGGAGGAGACAGGATGGCAAGGATTTGTGGGTCGGAGTACCAGAAAACAGCAGCTGCAATACAGAGGCCTCAGGATCCACGGAAGAATCCACCAAGTCTTTTGCTCACTGCTGGTGTGTAACAGTGTGAAAAGAAACCTCCAGAACCAGGGCAGTATCTACTGGAAAGGAACAGCCAGAACAATTGCCAAACCTCACACAAAATGAGAAATTTTATGCCACAGTGGAAATGCATGGGGCACTGGGTAGTCATCAAAAGGTATTGGGTTAATAATGCTAATAAATGATCACTAGTTTCAAGGAAGCTTTCTACCTTCACTAACAATGTTTAGTTGATTTAACTAAATCCAGCTAACTGAACTGCATACCATAATGAAATCTGACAATGTATAAAAAATTGAGCATAGATAACAGTATTAAGTTTTATTGCCAAAATACAACGAGGCACTTAAAGAAACAGGAAAATGTGATCTGTAATAAGAACAAATCAATGAAAGATATAGAAATTAAAGAGATTACAAGAAAAGGAAATTAAAACTCCTACTATCAATATGTTCTATAGGTTCAAGAATATAGAGTAAACAAACCATGAGCATAGTGAGAAATGTAAAATGTAAAGAAATACCCAAACATTACTTTCAGAGTGAAAAATACAGTATCTGAAATGAAAACAAAATAATCAGGATGGGATTAGCAGCACATTAGACAATACAGAATACATGGTTTGTTCATATGGTCATGGAAACTATTCAAAATTAAAATAAAGAGAAATAAAGAAAAAAAGTATCAGTGAGTTTGTGGGACAACATCAAATATCTACTACACAATATGAGTGGAAATACAGAAAAGTTTAGAAATAGAAAAAAAGGAAAAGTTTGGGCTGCAGGGGAGGAGAGGGATAGTCAGCAAAAATATGTGAACAATGGTCAAACGATACCCAAATTTGGTCAAAAAGTATAAATCCACAAACATAAAAATCCCAATGCACATTAAGCAATAAATCAAGAGACAGAGACTGATGACTGCCTTGCAACGTGACCTGTACCTGGTAACTTGTCCATACAAAGTTGAGCGTGGCACATGTGATAACGCTTGATGTTGAGACTGGATGGCAAGGGGTTGATGACTGAGTGTTGTTACATTTGGGTAGGAGCGAGAAGTGCCATTGCACAGTAGGGAGAATATAGATATTGATAAGGTTCTATACATTTGTCAAAAAGAAAATTCTAGAAGAAAGGATTTTTTAAGAAGGTTTTTTTTTTTGGACAGGTAGAGTTATAGACAGTGAGAGAGAGAGAGAGAGAAAGGTCTTCCTTTCCTTGGTTCACCTCCCCAGATGGCCATAACTGTCATTCGGGGGGGGGGAACCAATGAAAGGAAGACCTTTCTCTCTCTCTCTCTCTCTCTAACTCTAACTCTAGCTGTCAAAAATAAATAAATAAATAAATAAATAAATGTTAAATGTTTGAGTAGATACGTTTTCCAAGATTGGACATGACACGATGTATACATGCTCTGAAACATCATCACATGGTACCCCAAAAATATGTATAAAGTGCCACTTACAAGAGAAATGAATATAATAATTTTTTAATTAAATAGAAGGCATGATTGCTTTCTCTGTGTTGTCGTTCTCATGGATTATATGCTTTGGGGCAAGCCAGTCACCCTGTCATGATAAAGCTCAGGCAGCATTGTGGAGAGAAGCCCAGGGGGCAAGGAACTAGAGCTTTCTGCCTCCACCAGCAGTCCCAGGAGTGAGCACCATCTCTGTAATGGCTCTCCCACTTCAGGAAACACTTGGATGACAGCAACTGCAAGCCCAAGAATATCCAGCTTATAAAAACTGTACGATTATATGGAGGCAGGTATTTGACACTGTTTGAGATGCTAACTAGGAAGCCCACATCCCATATAGGAGTGCCTGGGTTCTGACTCCAGCTCCTGCTACTGTTTACCCCGAGAGGCAGAAGTTGATGGATCAAATACTTGACTATATGCCACCCATGTGGGAGACCTGATGGAGTTCTAGGCTCCTGGCCTCGCTTTGCCGCAGCCCCAGCTTTAGTTCTTTTCCCTGTGTTTTTCTTTCTGTTCCAAGGAAGCTGAGAAACCAAATTTTAATACAGATTTACAGAGTTACCCATACCTAGAGCAGCTGATTTATTTAATCTGCTACAATACACTTATTTATTTGATATGCGATATCAAAATTGATATTTGTATTTACTTTTTAATTATGAGTACTAAGTAATATTAATTGATATGGCTGCTTACCTAGGGACAAGATATTTAAAGGAAACCCTTATGATCTGTCACTACCTGGTTTCTGTACATTCAGCTTTTTGTTTAAAGAGCCTCTTTGCATTACAGTGTCAGAAAAAATAAGGAAGGGTCTGTGGTACAATGGCTTAAGCTCCACATGGAACATGCACATCCCATTTTCAGAGAGGCTGGGATCAAGTTCGGGCTCCTCAGCTTATGATCCATCTTCTTAATTAACATGCCTGGGGAATGAGCAGATGAGGACCCAAGAAGTTGGGTCCCTGATACACATACGGGCAACTCAGATGGAGTTTCTGGATCCTGGCTTCAGCCTGGCCTGACCCGGGCTGTTGCAGGCCTTTAGGGAGTGAACGAGAAGATGGAGGCTCTCTCTCCGTCTCTCTTTCACTCTCCACCCCACTACTCTTTCAAATTAATAATAAAACTTTTTTTAAAAAAATAAGATAGGTTTGGATGAAAGGGCACACTGTTTATAGATCAGCATCACCATTTTCACAAACAACATGAAACCCTATTTTGCCATTTATACAGTAATATACAGAGATTGCAGGAGCACACAGAAAACCTGATGTTATTTTATCAAGCTGGTAGCATTCTCCTCCCCTCTGAGTCTATCTACAAATAGCCACAAAGACACTGTTCTGTAGTTCAATCTCTTTGCAAATAAAAGATTCTACAAAATATAGAGTACCTATGAAATGAATCTATTAGATGCTTAAGTTCGATCAATAACCTCTTCCACAAAGAATGGAAAAGAAGGTACTAACACATCTCATTTGATTACTCTTTGGAACAACAAGGCAGCAGGAATCAGCTCAGTGGCTTGCTCTTCCCTATGATCCAACACAAGATATTCCTAAAAAAATCTATAACTTGTTTTCTGAAGGGAACGAAAACAATGCTTTCCTATTAACTAAATGTTTCTCTTAGCTTAGAGATGGCTTCCCAAGGAGCTATTGTGGTTACAGCCCTCCTCACTGACTGGCTCCCAGCGCAGATTTCTTAATAATTTCACCTTTGAAACACTGGAGAACACTGGGTATAAATAGTGAACAACCACAGCATATGGAGCAAAATAAATCCTTTCACACAGTCGTTACTTTCCAAAGACACGTATTTTTAGTTTCAGTTCCAAAGAAAGGAATCTCATTTTTTTTAGCATTAGAAGAACACAAAATAAAGAGAAGCTGTAAGGCAACTGACAGAGGCTACTAAGGTGAGTGCTGAATAGCTGAACATACCTCCAACTCTCTCTGCAGTCATCACAACCCTACGTTCTCCCCTTCAGGAGGGAAAAAGAAAACAAAAGATAAATAATTCAGTTACAGGATAATAGCCCAAAATCATTAGAAGGATTTCTTAGCAACTTATGACAATGTACAATCATGTTCTTTTCTCCTGAAAGACTTTTTTGCCCGATTGTATTTACTACTTATTAAGGTGAACTATCACTCATCTTCCAACAGATGTAAAATTATACTTATTACTTTTCTTTGACATTGATATTTTAACACTGTGATTAAACCAGGTGGAAGAAAAATTTTTTTGCAGTGAAAATAAAAAAAGATCGTGCGGGGGGGGGGGGGGGGGACAGGAGGAAATCACACACACACACACACACACACACACACACACCAGGTACTTTCAGATTCTGGTTGCCATAACAACTTGAGTCTGCTTCCATCATTAAATCATCTTTTGATCATGCTTATGGATTTTTTTGTGTGTGTAATACTGAGGGATTCATTTATTTCATTTGGTTATTTTCAATTGAGGGAATTCTTTTTGAAAATAGCTTATTGTCTATTGTATTAAGGAGGAGCAGAAAAGTGCTATAAACTCCCTCTCAAAACTATAAAGCACAAGGGCTCCCTAAAGGCAGCATGGAAGTATTATACTGCACCTTCACAGGCTCCCAATGATATTTTAAAGGATATTTTGTTTCCATGAAAATTAAATACTTCTGGTAATTTTACAACGTGAGAATTATCCAATATTTTTCTCTGTTTCGATAGGCCAACTCAAACATTGTTTATGGTAACACCACCAAAATGTACTGCAGTAAAATGCCTTCCTCCTGCCTCTTTCGTCTATTGTTTAATCGCTGCGTCTGAGCACATCTGGAAAACAGTGAGGTCGGTGGGAAGTGTGACACGCCGGTAGTGAAGCCAGTTGCTTCCTAGCAACAGCAGTCAGGAAAAATAGACTCATTTGTCAAGTGGCCCCAAAGCAGGAAGTCAGGCGGCCCTGGGGAATGATAATGACATATTCAAGGTGTGAAACAGGAGTTAACATTTACCTTTCCAAAGCAGAATATTTAATGTCCCCTGTGAAAAGCATGTCCCCAGACTGCAAAGGAGTCCACAGAAGCATCAAGGCCCAAGGTTCCCATGCTTCTGTGATGAGACACTAGGGTGTGTGTGTGTGTGTATGTGTGTGCGTGTGTGTGTGACCAATTCATCATATTACCACCTTGTAAAAAATATTTAAAAATATAAGCTATTCAGAAAATGAAGTAGATATATAAAATACATACCCCAATTTTATGTATTCAAGTCAACGGAAATAAAATTTTGCTGATTAAGTGCTCAATTTTGAAAGTCACCCTCAGTGTCTACACACACCTCCTCAAGAGCCAGACACAGCTGACCTACAGCATCAGACAGGAGATCTCCACTGGTTAAGCAGGTCTGGCTTACAGCCGGCTTACAGAGCATCACGATCCCCTGGAGAGCTTGTTAAATGCAAATCCCTGAGCCAGACCCTCAGAAATTCTGACTCAGTTGGCCTGGGATAGGCAGGTCGCATTTGGTTTTCTGAAACACTCAAAGGCATTGCCAATACTGGAGCAGCAGTGCTACAGAAGGCTTGATGGACTGCTAGAGTATTTCAAAAGATTCCTAGAAAAATAAATTCAGAGATTTTTATCTTGGTGGAAAAGCATGTGAAATCCATGACTAGTTTTTCTCACCATATGCATTTTTCGTGACCTTTTTGAAGACCTTTCCTATGACACCAGTCTGGCGTTCTCTGCATGGACAGCCAGTGCTACTAAATCATAAAATTCCCAAGAGCCGCATGAAGATAAAATTTTGGCTCAGGGAGAGACTCAGGAAGCTAAGAATTCAGACTTTTACAGTGATTGCTCATCATTTGTAGAACAAAAGGTAAATGTCATAGTTTAGACCACAAATTTCTGTAAGATCTGCCTCATTCTCCTATTTTTGCCAGTTTTTCTTTACTTTTGCTCATTATAGAATTTCTGCTTCGGGCACAAGGAATCATAGCTAGATTAAATTTTGAAAGTGCCAGGGTCTCACGTTCTGATGTATTTCCACTTTTACCCCCTTCCTGAGAAGGTTTCTCTTCCTCTTAGCCTAATTCTTCTTCCTTCCTCTATTCATTATTATTTTATTATCACTGTATTCATTCAACACATGTTTTTTAGCTCCCTGATAGGATTTTTATGAGATTTAAATGAGATCACAAATTTAAAGGGCTTAATAGACGAAAGTTTGATGATGATGCTAATAATGATAATATTATGAGGTTATATATGACAATTACAGTATCTAACACTTTGTTTTATAACTACTGATTTTTTTAAAAGATTTTATTTTAATTTATTTGAAAGGCAGAGTTACAAAAAGAGGAGGAAAGACAGGGAAAAAGAGGAAGACAGAGAGAGAGAGTCATCCACTGACATCTCTCTGACTCTCTGGTGATGAACCAGTCATCCACTGGTTCACTCCCCAAATGGCCACGATGGCCAGAGCTAGGCCAGGTGAAAGTCAGGAGCCCAGTTTCTTCCAGGTCTCCCATGTGGATTCAGAGTCCCAAGCACCTGGGCCATCTTCTGCTGCTTTCCCAGGCCCATCAGCAAGGAGCTGGATCAGAAGTGGAGCAGCCAGATCTTTAACCCAGGCCCTTAAGGGGTGCAGATTCAGAGGCAGGGGCTTAACTGGCTGAGCTACTGCACCACAAGTAACTACTGATTCTTGAGTCACTGCAATTAGACTGTGAAATTTTATTGTGGGGATGATGTTTTTCACATCAGTCTCTTTTTTTAACTTTTATTTAATGAATATAAATTTCCAAAGTACAGCTTATGGATTACAATAGCTTCCCCCCCATAACGTCCCTCCCACCCACAACCCTCCCCTTTCCCACTCCCTCTCCCCTTCCATTCACATCAAGATTCATTTTCAATTCTCTTTATATACAGAAGATCAGTTTAACATATATTAAGTAAAGATTTCAATAGTTTGCACCCACATAGAAACACAAAGTGAAAAATACTGTTTGAGTACTAGTTATAGCATTAAATCACAATATACAGCACATTAAGGGCAGAGATCCTACATGAGGAGTAAGTGCACAGTGATTCCTGTTGTTGACTTAACAAATTGACACTCTTGTTTATGGCATCAGTAATCACCCTAGGTTCTTGTCATGAGCTGCCAAGGCTATGGAAGCCTTTTGAGTTCGCCAACTCTGATCATATTTAGGCAAGGTCATAGTCAGAGTGGAAGTTCTCTTCTCTTCTCCCTTCACAGAAGGGTACCTCCTTCTCTGATGACCTGTTCTTTCCACTGGGATCTCACTCGCAGAGATCTTTCATGTAGATTTTTTTTTTTTTTTTTTTTTTTGCCAGAGTGTCTTGGCTTTCCATGCCTGAAATACTCCCAGGGGCTTTTCAGCTGGATTAGCATGCCTTAAGGGCTGATTCTGAGGCCAGAGTCACATCAGTATTTCTGTTTCCAAGTGAGGTTTCCAGGATTCAGTTAAGCTTTAACAAACAAAATTTGCTGAGTGTTAAGAATCTAAGGAGGTCATAACATGCAAATACATCTAACCCTATTCTTCCCCCAATGTCTTATTTGTATCTTATAAAATGTACCTTTACCAGCCTCTCTGTTACATAGTTAAAAACAAAGACAGACATAATCTTTGTTATTTTAAATAACCACTAGTCAAAGCAATTAATTTGTTAACTTTCTTGTTGGATTATTTCACCCTTGACAGAAATGGCAAAGCTTCCATCCGCCACGTAAATGAAAGGGGGCTGTGGCAAGGGGAGACTGAGTGCTACTCAATGGCTTTCCCCTTAAGAAGGAAAACGCTCATCATCTGCAAAGAGCACAGTGTCCAGATCCGTCTCAGCTTTCAATTCAAGGCCAGGGTGGTGTCGGGCAACCTCCAGCGCCAGAGAACTAAGGGTCAGCTATTTGTCTCATTAGGGCCCCTCTAATGGGAAGTCTTCAGAGCACCTACTGAGTTAGCTGGACTGTGTTTTGATGTGCATCATGGCGTTAGGCTCTTCTTCACAATCCTGTATGCTTCCACTCTCATCTCCCACAGTCACACCCTGAGTACTTCCAATTTCATCTCCATGCCTCCTGTCTAGAGGATCAGAATAGCACAAGAACAGGAAAACACTAAAATGATGTTTTCCTCTTTGCAATGGGAAATTAAGCATTCAGTCAAGCTGGGGGCTACCTCCAAAATAAACAAAAATAAAAAAGAACTGAAAAAAAATAACAGCGCTCTTCTCCCATTGATCTGATCTCAGGCAGAGAGAGTGATCATTTCGTCTCCCACTTGCTGAGATACTCCATTCTTTACCCTCAATGTTACTGTCACTACTGCCATTTGAACTTCATGGTTTCTATCTTCATTTTCCTCCATTGTATGTTTTCCTGAAGGCTTCAGACTCCAGGGCTAATATTCAAGTCACTCTTCATCTTGTTGTTATTCAAAAAGGCAGCACAACCTCTGAGGGTGAGTGGAGGCAATTTGAGTTGCCTTCACTATTTAACTGTAGAGGGCAGAGAGACAGAGACAGAACTTAGCTTTTTTTTTTTTTTTTTTTTTTTTTTTTTTTTTTTTTTTTTTTTTTTTTACCTAGATTGTAACTGAAGCTGTGTCAATACAAGAAAGGACAAATTTATTCAAACAGCTAGTAATAAATTATGAGAGATGATTATACTAAATCAGTGGCTCTTAGTCTTCTTTTTTCTGGTGCCTCAAATCCTTCTATGATGCAAAAGCTATGAACTCAATTCCTAAAACGGTACTATTGCTATCAGAATGAAGACCTAAGGTATTTTTCTACTACCATCCTTTTGTAGTAATCAAGTTTTTTCTAGTAATCATGAATGCACACTAAGATCATATTTTACTATACTAGTGAACTTCTTTTCATGCTGAGAGTAGCTTCATATTTTTTATTTCTATAAATAAAATGATTTGACATTTCTACCTCAGCTAGAGAAAACAGCCAAACAAATTAATAAGTAATCTAATAAGAATATGTATGTATATATAGTGTTCGGTTTTTCAAAGCTGAGTTCTTAAGCAAGACATTTGGAAGAATACCTGCTTATCCAAGCTTCTTTCAACTTTCAGCAAATAAAAATTCCTAGTGCAGAGAGGGGTAAACCGAATTGGACAGCCCAGTATGTTTTGCGAACATGGACATGGGAAGCACAATAATAAAAAAGTAAGTTGCACACATGCAACTAAACAATATAGGAAGAAACAGACATTTATGGAGGGGCCAGCATTGTGGCGTAGCAGGTAAAGCCGCTGCCTGCAGTGCTGGCATCCCATATGGGCACTGGTTTGAGTCCCAGCTGTTCAAATTCCGATCCAGCTCCCCCAATTCTGTTCCAGCTCCCTGCTAAGGTCTGGGAAAGCAGCAGAAGATGGCCCAAGTTGTTGGGTCCCTGCAACTACCCAGGAGACCAGGAAGAAGCTCCTGGTTCCTGGCTTCCGATGGCACAGTGTGGGCCATTGTGGCCAACTGAGGAGTGAACCAGGGGATGGAAGGCCTCTCTCTCTGCCTCTCTGTGTAACTCAGACTTTCAAATAAATAAACAAATCTTTTAAAAATTTTATGGAAAAATCACATATTCAAGGACCCTAAAATCTCTTCAGATTATAAAAATGTGATTCTATTTTACAAATAAGTCATTCCAAACATACGAATTAACAATTTCTGTATAATAAGCTATCTCCCACCCTAAAAATAGTTTACAATAATAACCATTTATGTAGCCCAAAAATGCAGGCTGGGATTATCTACTGCTAGAGTGGGGAAAGCTGGGGTAAGTGGCCTTGCTGATGTTGGCTGGCTCCTTGGAAATGTGACCTCAGCTACAGCATGGTGACATAGCCCTGAAGCATACACTCTGTCACCTCCTAGCAAGCTAGCACTGGCACAGTCACAAAGAGAACAGAATGAATGCAGAGGGGCCAAAAAGAACCCAAGTGTGGTGTGCACAGCCGTGTGGAGGCTAGAATTGAAGATTCTGCTATTTGCACTGTATCTTTCATCTGAAGAATGCCATGTGGTCAGTCCAATCCAAAGAGGACAGTAAAACATGTCTACCTTTAGATGAGATGCTACAAATTCATGTTACAAAGGCTACAGACCAGAAAGCAGTGAAGAACTGGGGCTATTTTTGCAATCTGCATCATTTAATAAGATATTCAGACTAAACGCACCTTGAGTATCTCTGGATAAAAACTCAACACCATTAACTGTGGTTTTACAGTGCCTCATCCCATGACTTCAAGTTCTTACAGGTAAACAGACAAACTTGTGGTTGGGGGCCCAGTGAGTACCTTGGTCCATGGAAGCAATAACTACTTCATTAAAGCATCAAATCTCCCATTGGAAACTTATGTCCTATGAGGTTGAATGTCAAACTGGTAGTATATCTGATAGTTTTAACTTCTAGATATTAACCAAAATCCCACCACTTTTCTTACATTTTCAGGACCTTGGTTGCATGCCACTATGCTTGAGTCATACCCATGGATATTGTTCACTGTAACCCATGTATGGTTCACTTCGATAGCAACTGTGGCCCTCTCTGTTCAGGTGCAAAGATTAGTGCAATAATCCTAATATTTCAGTAGAGTCACAAACCTCTGACAAGCCTACAAAAACTAGATTGTCTAATAATATATATCACAGATTCACACGGAATTTTGTACATAATTTCTACAGACTTCTAAGTTAGTGGAGCCCGTTTGTAAGATACTACTCTAGATTATTATCTTCTACTGTATTATTAAACTAATATAATCCTAGACAAAGTGTGTTCACAGCAGAAGCCCAGAGTACCCTGAAGTCACAATCACTAAGTTCTGACTTCCTGAATGGTGAATGTTTAGACATTATTTATTCCAGGAAAGTGGAGTCTCCAGTTTCTCTTCTCAAATACAAAAGAACAGAAACAAATTGGTTTAGTGTGACTCTCATGAACAGTTACAGAATCATTGCTCATGAGAGTCCCTGAAGCCACTCCACTCTCGGTGGAGATGGTAAATGACACTCCTTGAGAAATGCCCCTTTGGAAGTAGCACTGCTTTTACTCGGCTTCACTGCACGTTTACAGATGAAAGAAATGATGGCCAAGATTTGTGTCAGACTACTCCAGGGTAGGTAGTGCCTATGAAGGAAACAAAAGTGGTCATCAACATATAATCATGAAAACTGAGTGATGAGCGCAAGCTTATGGTTAAACTTCTTTTTTAAATGGAGAGAATGATACTTCACTGGTTATTTCAAAGGGAAAGCAGCCCAGATAAAATAGAGAAGTAGATATACAGTTCTACTGCATACTTCTACATAACCACAGTATCTCTTCGATTCTTTTATCTAGAAAACTCCCCTCCCTGACTTTTCATTCACTCAAGGAGGTTATGAAAAATGATTTTAGAATAGTAAAGCAAATGTTAAATCTTGATTGAACTTAGCATATGTCACTATAAATCCCTTGGGCCCTCCTTCTCTCCTTTAGGACCACTTGACAAATGAGATGGGATTCGCATCTATGAAGAACGCAGTCTCTGGTATCAGCTTCTCCACACCGCTGTCTTTCCTGTTTGCAAGACGTGGTCAATTGTAGCAATAAAGAACACAAACACCAGAGGCCCCAGGTCACTTACTCTGAGCCTCAACTCCTTCAACTCCACAATGAGGAATGGTCCAGATGGATTTGCTTGACATGACTATTTTAAACTACAAACTAAACAATTAAAGGAGACCATGCATAAGGCAGCTGTTTGCAAATCTGAAAGGAATTTGTTTCAGGGGGCCAGAGCCGTGGCTCACTTGGTTAATCGTCTGCCTTGTGGTGCCAGCATCCTATATGGATGCAGAGTTCTAGTCCCGGTTGCTTCTCTTCCAGTCCAGCTCTCTGCTGTGGCCCGGGAGGGCAGTGGAGGATGGCCCAAGTGCTTGGGCCCTGCACCCGCATGGGAGACCAGGAGGAAGCACCTGGCTCCTGGCTTCGGACCATTTGAGGGGTGAACCAATGGAAGGAAGATCTTTCTCTCTGTCTCTTTCTCTCACTGTCTATAACTTTACCTGTCAAATAAAAAAAGAAAGAAAGAAAGGAATTTATTTCAAACTGTGTTTCATGGAGTTGCCCATGGGGTCTGTGAGGTTACAGGGCTCCCTCCAGCATACCCAGGCCTCCTGCAGAAAAACTCGGCTTCAATCCACTCTAGTACATGGGGTCCTGTGGATCATTTCCATTGAAAAGAGGTTCTGTGGCTAGTGAAAATGTTAACAACTTCTGCTTGCAATTTACAAAGATAGAAATAAAAGTTCAGAGCCCCTTACAACTGAATATCAAGTATGAGATAAAATCTCTGGAATCATACAGTTCAAGATGTATATATATATGTGTGTGTGTGTGTGTGTGTGACATCTATGTATTTGCTGTATGTTTATTCTACACGCACTACATACATTTGCTACATTTATTTCATGAAGAATGCTTCTGTGAAAGAAAGCCAGATGGGTTAGAGTTTCTCAAAGAGGCAAACATTCTAGAACTAGAATAAAAATCGATGAACTGAATCCTGACAGCACCATTTAGCACCTGTGTTTGACTTTGGGTAAACTGTTTCACATTTCACATTTCTTCAATGGTGAACTACCTAAAATTATGCTTATCTTGCTGTGATGGAGAAATCATAAATTTAAATGTCCAGTATTTCCATAGAGACTTCAAAAATCACTGCTAGGATAATTTGGTTTCCTTTGAGAAACTGCTATACTTCCTTTGTTAAATGATAAGGATTATGTAGCACTACTACATTCCTTATTTAATTAGTACTACTTTGTGCAGTGCACCATAGGTTTCCCAAACGGCTCTGGCCATGCTGTTAGTGTGTCACAGGCAACACAGTGCCTTCAACAAGAGAGGGTTTGTTAAAAAAAAAAAAAAAAAAAAAGAAAGAAAGAAAGAAAGAAAGAAAGAAATGGACGCAACTGGAAACCATTAACTTGGTGAAATAAGCAAGTCTCAAAAACAGAGATATTATATATTTTCCCTGTTCAGGGGTAACTAATAGAGTTCCTAAAATGTACTGTATTGAAATGGACATTTTGAGATTTGATGATTTTTTTTTTTGGCCAGGCAGAGTTAGACAGTGAGAGAGACAGACAGAGAGCTATAGACAGAGGGAGAGGGATAGAGAGAAAGGTCTTCCTTCCATTGGTTCACTCCCATAATGGCCGCTACGGCCAGCGATGTGCTGATCTGAAACCAGGAGCCAGATGCTTCCTCCTGGTCTCCCATGTGGGTGCAGGGGCCCAAGCACTTGGGCCACAGCAGAGAGCTGGACTGGAAGAGGAGCAACTGGGACTAGGGTGCTGCCACTGCAGGCAGAGGATTAGCCAAGTGAGCCATGGTGCCAGCCGAGATTTGATGATTGTTTATAGCCCTTGTCTCTACTGTTGAAAAACAGTGCTTTGGTTTTTTTCTTAATACTATCTGTTGAACTCTTTTACTTAGTGTAGGGTTAACCTTATGATTATTAAGTAAACTGAAAGTAAATCTCTGTAAAAATTAAGATTGAGAGTGGGGAAGGGAGGAGGAGGAAGGGTTGAAGCAAGATCAGAAGAGAGGGTAGGATGTGAAGTATCACTACATTCCTAAATCTGAATATATGAAATATATGAAACATGTGCAACTTAAAATCTTTTTTTAAATAAGTCTGTTTTGGCATTTTCATGAAGGCACCAGCAAGGACTGAGAAGGGCACAGTCAGTCTCTTTCTCTCTCTCTCATTGCAGTTTGAGTTATTAAATAGAATACACTAGAGCCTTCCTATAACAACCAGTCTTTGCCACCAGCCACATAATTTATTTATGTACCTAGAAATATTCCTGTAAAACCTCTATGTACTATAGATGGATAGATAAATGGTAAGTGATAGCTGAAAGAAAAATAGTCTAGACCTCAGAGGAATCTAATAATTCAAACTTACTACAGACAGCCCGAAGATAGTTAACATATATAGTATTGATTATGTCAAGATTTAGTACTCTAGAAAAACCTCATAAAAAACAACATTTTGCTATCACAGGGGTTTGAGAGGGAGAGAGAGAGTCAATTAAAATGCAAGAAACACCAGTCTTGTTTGTATGGAATTTTACATGCATTTGCAGGAATAATACCATCATGTACTAAAGACAGATATTTGGTTACAAATCTTGCTTCTGAAAATCCAGACAACATATCACATTCATTTTTAAAGGACTACATGTCCTTTGACAATAATATACTCTGGCCTTGTCCCCCTCACTGTTATGTTATGGCCCCATATGCATTCTCATTGGAGAAGTGCTATTATGTCATGTGACAACTCAGACCAAGAGGGGCCTTTGACATTTCTGCAGATAAACTACTCCTGTACAGAAGGCTGGATGTCACTTTGGAACTTGATGATTGTAAATGGACATCACATATTTCCAAAGGTTTCCCTCTGCTCTTTCCCCTCTTATTCTTCACATGGGTGATTGTACTTTTTCCCAAAGCATCAAATACTGTTTTTATGTTATGGCTTCCATGTTTACACCTGTGTCTCTGTTTTTCTCTTGAGCCCCAAACTCAGAATTTCAAGCTATCCTGAGAATACTACACATGGTTGATCTGACAGCACGCCAAATTAATTTTGGTAGAGAACAATTCCTCTTATTCATTCCTGTATCCAACCAAAACTCCCAACAATTCCTTTAGGTAAGTAGTAGTGTCCTCTGTGGCTGTCTTGCCCGGATGAATGCAGAGAAGTAGTTGATGGAGTGTGCAAATGCGATTCAAGAAATGGTTCCACTGTCTATGCCTCTCAGATGATTGTTCAGATTCCTGCTTCTGCTCACAAAGCCTTCTGTTCATGCTCTACCACAACAACTAGCTCACCACCGTGTGATGGGTTGATTATGTCTCCTTCTTTACAGTTTCAGGCCCTCTGCAAGTCTGCCCTTTTCCTGAAATGGTCTTCTCAGCACAGTCAGGTTGCTCTTACGAATGTGGAAATCAATTGCATTGCAGAACTGCTTCACACATTTCAAAGGTTACCTGCAATATGATTCTATTTCTGTAACATTCTCGAAAGCACCAAACTAAAGTGAATGAGAATAGACTTAGTGGTGGGGTGGGTATAATGATGAAGGGGTGACAAGAAATTTTCTTTTATGATGATGCATCTTGATTTTTTTCAGCGCATAAATGAATCTACACATAGGATCAGATTTTCTTAAACCACACACACACATATACACACCATCAGTGCACATAAAAAACTGGAGAAAATGGAATAAGGTCCATAGTCTAGCTAATGGTATTGTAGCAATGATATTGTGACCAAGTTATTTGAGACGTCACCATTGGAGGAAGCTGGGTGAAGGCTTCATGAGCCTCAATGTACTGTTGCTTCAACTCCAATAGTTATTTCTAAATAGAAGTCCAATAAAAAATTACAAAAGGTACTATTGCCCTCAAGAAAAACCAGCTCTCGTCCCCTTACATGACTCTAAAAGCTTTAAAGGATCTGCACTTGGATCACATCTCCAGCGTCCTCTGTCAATTCAGTTGTAAGTGGGCCAATATTCCCTAATTCACTGTATCCTGTTGCTTCATTTGTTTAAAGATTTAAAACAGTGCCTTTTAAAAAGAGTATATAAAATCAAAAGTAAATAACATGACACATATTCTTTGCCACTGCATCAGTTAGCTATCACCATGTAGAAATCCCCACCAGCACCAGCACCAAACTCAGAATCTTAGGACAATAACAGTTTATCATGACAAGTGAACTGGGCTCTCATACTTTGGTGAACCAGTTGCGGGTATTTGTTCAGTTTTTTTTTTAAATGGTCTCATTGGAAACAACTAAGCTCAAACACATACTATCTCATGCCCCAGAAGACTATTCACATAGCTGTGGCCAGGCTCCAGAAGCCTACTCAAGTCTTAGGCTTAGAATCGTGCATCATCAATGCCACCATGTTCTACTGGCCAAACCACATCATAAGGCCAATCCTTACTCAAGGAGTGGAGAAATTGATGCCATCTCTTGATGGGAGGATTCACAAATTCATTGCAAAAAGGTGTAGACAGGGTGTGGAAAATTGAGGCAACAAAAACATCTAAAATCCCCTAATATAAACCATCAAAACATGAATAATGCATTTGTCATTTTAATATACAATGCTAACATCTGAGTGAGATCGCATATTTCTAACTTACATTCAATATTATAAAAGACTTCATTATATGGAGCAATGGAAAATCACCATCTTTTTCAGACAATAAATGTTCTCCCTAATCTTTCTAAATGCATGCTTTTGGCAAGTGTTTAAAAATCTGCTGCTTTATTCCTTCAGTCCCTCTTCCAGGTTTAATTTGCTTTTTATTTTTTATTCAGTTTCAGTCTTAATGAAGCAGCTTAACATTTAAGCAGCGTCAGGCCACTCCCAGGGAGATCCATTATTTATTATTAATATTCACCAAAATTGAAGCAATACCCTGCTGCCTTCAATGCATTCACTGAGAAATTCTAACACTGAGAAAAAGGCAGGTAAGGGTCCAAGAGACCAGAGCAGGGAAGCCGCAGATGGAGGTGGGGAATTTGATCCTGCATTCAGTGGGGGCAGCAGAACTCTAATCACTGGAGTGGGCAGGAAGTCACCTCGGCAATTCAGCTGGTGGGCGCCCATGTGAAAGGGGGAGATAATCATTAATGTCACTCCTGAGATAGGAAGGTCTTTACTGACAGAAATGGATTCCACTAGCACATTGCGTGGAGCCTATTGAAGTGCAGACAGTGATTTGTAAAATGTTATGGGGGCAGTAGAGCAGGCTTAAATCAAATTCAGCAGCATGTGATTAGTTGATAAAATAATGATTCTGTTGTGCTTTGGACTCCATGAAGTAAGATGACTTTAAATTCTGGATGACAAGTCATTTATGTATATTAAAATGAAAATCCCTTTTCCAAGTAGCATTTACTCCATGAAATTCTTTATATAAATGCTACAGGTAAAGACAGAAAAAGAATAAAATCTGCCTACAAGCTTCTCTACTTGATACAATGTCCTGGAAAACAAAACTGTCTCCTCTTTCTAAAAGGTCTTCTCCCAGGATCAACTTCAGTTCCAAAGACAGCAAAACAACACACATGGATCACAAGAAAAAATGCCCACCAGCACTAAAGTTTGTCCTTGTGCTCACCCGTGCTCTTCAACAGTAATTGTTTTATGTCTTATTCCATGGACTAAATAGACATGGAACTGTGGTTAACTAGGGAAGTTTTCATTATAAAATTCTCAAAGCTAACACAACAGCTACATTTAAGTACACAGAAAAATTATGTACAAGGAAAATAGAGGCCACATTATACCTTCTACCTAGATCTCTTTTGGTAAAGGAATATGTGCATTTTTTTCATATTTCAGTACGATTTCAATATTCAAATCTTTAAAAAGTTCTATTTATTTACTTTGATTTCTGAATGACAGAGACAGACAGAGCTCTTGCATCTGCTGGTTCACTCCTCAAATACCCACAATAGCCAGGGCTGGGCCTGGCCAATGTCAAGGCTAAAAGATGATCCGGGCTCCCACATGGGTGTCAGGGACCCAAGTTCTTGAGCTATCACTAATGTCTCTTAGGATGCACATTAATAGGAAAATGGATGGGAAATGGAGGACCTGGGACTAACACCAGGCACTCCGATATTGTATGTTGGCATCACAAACAGTGACTTAACCACTTCATTCCTCAATATTCAAATAGTGATAAAACCTCAACTATTTCTCTAACACCTCCAACTGTTAGGAAGTTCAGTAGTGTACTACTACCCAAGGAGGCTGTGTTCCAAAATGCCTGGCCGATGAGTGAATCTGGGTGGTACTAAATCCTATATGTATATGTGCTTATTCTATACTTACATACATATGATAAATTTTAATTTCTAAATTAGGCACAGAAAGAGATGAAAAAATAACCACATTTAAAAGGAATAATTATGGGGCCAGCACTACGGCACAGTGGGTAAAGCTGCCACCTTCAGTGCTGGCATCCCACATGGGTGCTCGTTCGAGTTCTGGTTGCTCCACTTCCTATCTAGCTCTCTGCTATGGCCTGGGAAAACAGTAGGAGATGGCCAATTCCTTGGGCCCTTGCACCCACGCAGGAGACCTGGAAGAAGCTCCTGGCTTCATATCAGCTCAGCTCCGGCACTGCAGCCCTTTAGGGAGTGAAGCAGTGGATGGAAGACCACTCTCTCTCTCTGACTCTGTCACTCTGCCTTTCAAATACATAAATAAATCTTTAAAAAACAAAAAGAACAATTATAACTATATTATAATGTAAGTTTTATGAATGAGCTCTCTCTCTTTCCCTGCTCCTTCTCTCCCTTCCTGCCTCCATCTAGCAAAATTTCTTACTGTGCTGTACTCACACTTCTTCAATGCCTGTGCTATGACATTAAGTGCAATGAATGGCATAGGCACTATAACATAGCATTAGGCTACTATGTATGGGTTAAACACCAGCACTGCCATAAGACATTTTATCTGATAACCAAGACAGCTACTAAGTGACTAACAGTCAGCTAAAGTTCAAAGCATGGACGTACTGGACAAAGAGATGGCTCATGTTCCAAGCAGGATGGTACAGAAATGGAAAAATTTCTTCACATTATTCATGACAGTGAATTACTTAAAACTTACCAATTGTTTATTTCTGGAGGTTTTCATTCAACATTTTCAGACCAAGGGTAACATCACAGGTAACTACAAAAGTGAAATTATAGACAAGGAAGGACTGCTATATTCTACAAAATGACCAAGAACTCCATAAATGGAAATACTGTAAAGTAAATGGATGAAGAATTATTCAGTGCTAATCAGTGTTGTCTTAGGGTAAACACATGAAGATACAATGGATGCTTTTCAAAGAAGGCCAGAGTATGATTTATGCTAAGCCTATGTACTGACTTATGTACATCTTGCCCCTACTAAATGAGTCACATGAGATGACAAAACCTCTTGAAAATAAGATAGATGATTCCAACTCGTAGTCCCACAGAAATGGCTCTCTATATATATCCTACCAAGCATCAAGGGATATTTTCTAGGTTCGCAAAATACTTTATTCTTTATTGAAATATCAAATTCTTGTGACAACCCTGTGAGGTATATAATGAGTTAATTACAAGTAATTGAGGTTCCAAAGATTGATGATGCTCACTCCAGATCCTTGACCATGTAGATGGCCAACCCAGGATGCCACATTTGGAGGTGTTTCGGCTAGAAATTTAGTTTTCTTTCTACTCTTGTCATCACAGTTAAAAAAATTATAACTTTTCCTTACCCACTTTCCACCCCCTGAAAAGTAATTAAAATTTTCTTAAAGATTTTATTTATTTATTTGATAGATAGAGTTACAGATAGTGAGAGGGAGTGTCAGAGAGAAAGGTCTTTCTTCCGTTGGCTCACACCCCAAATGGCTGCAACAGCTTGGAGCTGTGCCGATCCAAAGCCAAGAGCTTCTTCCTGGTCTCCCTTGCAGGTGCAGGGCCCAAGGGCCATCTTCTACTGCTTTCCCAGGCCACAGCAGAGAGCTGGACTGGAAGAGGGACAGCCGGAACTAAAACTGGCGCCCATAAGGAATGCTGGCACCACAGGCAGAGGATTAACCTACTGTGCCACGGCGCCAGCCCCTAAAATGTTTAAGTTATATTAAAATTAAGTGGAGTTTTTCAGAACAAAAAGTAAAGCTTCATTGTAGGAAAAATAGTTGTTGACACCCAAAACATGGAAATGAAAGCAAAAAGATGACAAATGCAATATCATTAAACTAAAGAGCTTCTGCACAGCAAAAGAAGCAACTGAATGAAAAGACAATCTGTGGAAATATTTGCCAGGTATTAATAAGGGGTTCATACCCAGAATAATAAGAAACTTAAAGAACTCAATGGCAAAAACTAATCTAATTTAAAAACAGGCAGTAGATATAAACAGGCATTTCTCAAAGGAATACCTACAAGTGACTGATAGGCACATGAAAAATGATGAATATCTCTAATTATCAGGGAATTTAATTCAAACCACAATGAGGTATCACCTCGCTCTGGTTAGATGAGTTATTAACAAGAAGACCAAAACAAATTGATGATGATTTAGAAAAAACAGTACACTTATATACTGTTGGTGAGAATGTAAATTAATACAGTCATTGTGGAAAACAGTATGCGAGATCCTCATAAAACTGAAAATAGAACTGCCATATGATCTAACAGTCCCACTCCTGGGTATATATCCAAGGGAAGTGAAATCCCTCTAAGACACATCTGCTCTTCCAAGTTTATTGTAGCACTATTCACAATAGCCAACAGACGGAAGCAAACCTAGTGTCCATCTACTGATGAAGAAATGCTAGATACACACAATGGACTATTACTTAACAATTAACAGGATAGAAACTTGTCAGGTGTGACAACGCAGAGGAAACAGCAAGTCATGATGTTAAATTAAATCAGCAAAGCACAAACAGACAAGTAATATTCCTGGATCTAAAAATAGGTGATCTCATAGAAGTTAAAAAGTTAATGTGTACCAGAGGCTTGGGAGGGAAGCTGGGAAGAAGGGATAGCGAAAGGTTGACTGATGGGTGCTAGGTCATAGCTTGATAGGATTAAGAAGTTCAGGGTTTCCAATGCATAGTAGGGTAACCATAAGTAATGTTAATGTATTGTATATGATTCCATTATAAAGGAACTTTAAATGCTTGAAGAGCATTTAAAATAACTTTAAAGTAACTGTACCCTAATTGGACACCATAGAACACATACATACAACAAAGCATCACATAGTACCACATGAAGATGTACAATGTGATGTCAATCAAAAATTTTAACTAAACTTTTAAAGGTTTGTTTTATTGTTTGTAGTACTCATCCTTTGAAGCAGGTGGGATTAGCAGTATGTTCTACCTGACAAATGAGGAAACAGGCCCATTAACAAACCACCATGAAGATTTGCTGATCTGAGGTCACACTGTTCTTTCTGGCAATTCGGGACTGGAATGGCACCTTTTAATCTAGCCTTTTATCATAGAACAAATTCCACAGAGTGCTAGGAAGAACGGCTCTGGAAATTAGATGGCAAGACTGTATTGTATAGGTTGTAATTCTAATTGTGATATTTGCTACTAAATTAAATCAGCCTTAAACTCTCTATTCCTAAAAATACTTTCCTTAAATTCCTTTAAGTTAAGCCCAAATCTTCCATACTATAATTAGAGATGAAAACTTGGAGCTAATTCCTCTCTGGATATACTTTCTCCATAGAGTTTGAGTTCATGAACAGTCTGGAGTATAGGCATGTCTCTAACATCTCACAAATTTAGACAGAGACAAAATGACATAATCAGTGAAGTGCCTGACTTAATACATACTAAGTTAAGTGTTCCGTAAGTGTTTAATTGCTTCTCTTCTGATTCCACTTAAATTTCCCTGGTGACTCCCTGGTCTAAAGTGCTCTCTAACATGTGCCTTACATACTGCTAACTAAACTGTGTCTTAACAATCTCATAGCCCTTGCTCATGCTGTTCCACTTAGAACAATTTTCTCCTTGTGTCTGCTTGAAATATCCATGTCCTATCATTGATATTCTCAATGAAGTTTTTGGATAGTTTTTTCCTAGAATCACGAATAAGTCATAAATCTCTCTGCACTAATTACACGTGTGACACACACTGTTTTGGCTGATCACATATCTGTCTAATAAATAATTCTGAGCTCAATAAATATTTGCTGGATTAAATCTACGGGAAGTTATCAAGATGCTAAGAATCACCTGAGTAAAGAAAAGGACAAAAAGGGAAATAATAGAAAACATATTTGACCTACTTAAACTATTGCCTTAAGCCATATCTAAAGACATATTTAGACTTATTTTCAGAAATTTTCTTAAAGTTCATGTTTTTTATAACAGCATGACAAAAAACACAGCTTCTATGGGATATTTGCACATAAGTATTTTCTTTTTTTTTTTTCTTTTTTATTTTTTTGACAGGCAGAGTGGACAGTGAGAGAGAGAGAGAGACAGAGAGAAAGGTCTTCCTTTGCCGTTGGTTCACCCTCCAATGGCCGCCGCTGCCAGCACGCTGCGGCCGGCGCACCATGCTGATCCGATGACAGGAGCCAGGTACTTCTCCTGGTCTCCCATGGGGTGCAGGGCCTAAGGACTTGGGCCATCCTCCACTGCACTCCCTGGCCACAGCAGAGAGCTGGCCTGGAAGAGGGGCAACTGGGACAGAATCCAGCGCCCAGACTGGGACTAGAACCCGGTGTGCCGGCGCCGCAAGGTGGAGGATTAGCCTAGTGAGCCGCAGCGCCGGCCTGCACATAAGTATTTTCAATAGGACACTTAAAGTTCACTAGATTGCTTATAAAATAAATTTTCATCATATTTTGACAAAAATTATTGATTTGCTTTGCTTTCCCTTGTGTGTCAGATGTTTTCTTTTTCTTTTTATATTTTATATATTCATGTTATTTGAGAAGCAGAGGGACACATAGATCTAGACAGGTAGGTAGACAGCTTCCATCTACTGGTTCACACCACAAATGCTCACATCAGCCAGAGGTGGGCCAGGCCAAAGCAGAGAGCTAGAAACTCAGTCCAAGTCACCCATGTGGGTGGTACAGGCCCAGTTGCCGAAGCCATCATCGGCTACCTTCCTGGGCCTCCATTAGCAGGAGACTGGAACCATGAGTGCAGCCAGGACTGGAACCCAGGCAACGGAACCCAAGCACTCTTGTAAACTGTCAACTGCTGCACCAAGCATCTGTACATTTGATTTTTTAAAAGCATGAATGAGAGACAGGCATTGTGACACAAAGAGTTAGGCCCCGACTTGAGATGTTCCCATCCCATATCAGAGTCCCATTTGAGCCCTAGCTACTCTGCTTCTGATTCAGCTTCCTGCTAATGTGCCTGGGAAGACAGTGGGTCATGGCCTAAGTATCTTGGTTCCTATCACCACCCATGTGAGACACATGGAAGGAGTTCCCGGCTCTGGGATTTGTTCTGGCTCAGCCCTGGCTATTTGTGGCCATTTGAGAAGTAAACCAGCAGATGGAAGATATCTCTCACTGTGTGTCACTCTGCCTTTCAAATAAATAATAAATCCTCATTAAAAATCTGGGCCTCAGATTCATTCCCTATCAAGTGATAATATTTGCTGTATCCTAGTGAGATCAGTAAGATAAAAAGATAAATGAAATGAAAACAATGGAAACTTAAAAATTCCTCATAATGAAGACTTAGGTATGCTTTAAAATAATAGCACATAGCCTGGGAAAGCAGTAGAAGATGGCCCAAGTGTTTGAGTACCTGCACCCACATGGGAGACCCAGAAGAAGCTCCTGGCTTCAGAGTGGCACAGTTACCACCATTGCAGCCAACTGGGGAGTGAATCATTGGATGGCAGACCTCTCTCTCTCTCTCTGCCTCTCCTTCTCTCTCTCTGTAACTCACTTTCAAGTAAATACATCTTAAAAAAAAAAAAAAAACACAGCACAAGAGATAGATAAAGCAAGTAGAGAAAATCTTGATTATCCAGGTGATGGGTATATCGGGATACATTATACTATTTTTGTACTTTCATATTTTTAAGAAATTTTCATAGTAAAAATGTTAATTTCTCTAGAAAGAGAATAAATGACACAGTGGTAAGTGAAATGTACATCCCTGAGGTACCTAATTTGGCCTTTTGTATGTTATTGGGTTAAGATTTTATTTATTTATTCAATAGCCAGAGTTAGAATCACAGAGAGGAAGAAACAGAGAGAAAGGTTTTTCATCTGCTGATTCACTTCCCAGAAGGCCTCAATGGCTGGAGCTGGGTAAATTCGAAGCCAGGAGCTTCTTCTGGGTCTCCCATGCGGGTGCAGGGGCCCAAGCACTTGGGCCACCTTCCATTGCTTTCCCAGGCCATAGCAGAGAGCTGATTCAGAAGTCGAGCATCGAGGACACGAACTGGCGCCCATGTGACATGCTGGTACTGCAGGTGGAGGCTTAACCTACTGCGCCATGGCACTGGCCCTGTGTTATTGTGTTTTGGCATAACAGCTTTGTTGTCTTCTTTCAGTCTGTTTCTAAAATTGACTAAATTCGGAAATGACTTCAATCTTACATATTCCACCATTATCATGACAAGATGAGTGCTTTTCAAATACAAATTCTGTGGACATTTCTAAAGACTTTGTATAACCAGAAACTTCAACCCAAAATGAAATCTGACAAAGGTCAAGGTCATTTCAATGCTGAAGTCCCAGGTCAGTTCTCAGGCCTTGTTTCTTCAGAACCTAACAGGGACTCTGAAAGAAAAGTAATTTCTTTCATCACTACTCCCAAAGACTAATACACTCACACCATTACATTTCAATGATTTTACTGCTAATCACCCCCAGGAAACAGACAAGATGACAAGCATAACCAAGATAATGTACAAACCTTAGGAAATAGGAATCATTCGCCAGCCGTGGACGGATTACTGAGATGGTGAACAAGGTCATCGCTGCAGTTCTGCCTGCAGCTTCCATGCTGAAGAACAGAACTCACAAAATCTGCCCTTTCCTTCTCATCCCAAACTTCCAGAATAGGTATCGTGCAGATCTCATGTTCCTGGGAGGCCTGGAGGAACATTTGTCTTCATCTTTCTTTGCACCACTTCAGACCTGCAGATCTAACAAGAGCACCTTCTCAGGCTGTTTCTCCTTGAGGCAATCCCTTCAAGGAATTTTTCAAAGTACACATTACAGTGATCAAACTCCATCTCACACAGCTGCATCTTTACCACACCCCCAAACCCTTCAATTCTGTCCAGTTTCATTTGTTAAACTGATTTAAAGAACCTAAACTTAATTTTTCACTTTCAAGTGTCTAAAAAGTAATTCTAAGTTTTAAGCCAACAGTTGTCGTCTAAATTAGAAATAGTGTACACTTGAACAATGTCCAACAAACACCTGGAGCAGATGGAGAAGGAGTTAGCAAAGCTAACAACTTATTTCAAATGACTGACTGTTAACAGTACACCTAGGCACTGGTCAATGAACAGGACTCTTTGCCCTTCAAAAAATGGAAATCTAGGGCTAATGCAATGACAATTCCTCAAAGCACAACATCATTAAACAACAGGATGTGGTCCCAAATTGGGTTTTTACAGGATTCCCTCTAGAGTTTTTACCAACCACACTACCCCCATTAAACCTTGGAAGTCAATAGGCCACAGGGAACTAGTTTAATTACATAGTAACAGGTTGTAAAAGTAAGTGCTCTACTCCCAGCACTTTGCCATTCCTTCCACATGAATTCCTAGGAGGAGGGAATGCAAAGATCTGTAAATGGAATGTAAGTAGGGGCTTTTTAAAACCATTATATTACCTGAGGGAATACCAACTCCAATAATCCCTCGAGTATTCAATTGTGGTTGACCACTGTAGCAGAGGGCAAAGGGCAGATTTCCTCTCTTTTCTCCTGGGTAAATCCACCTTTTTTAGAATATGTAATTAATGGAGCTCCTCTGATAAGAAGAAAAATAAATTGCATTTTCCTCAATTCTGCTTTTTGAGCTTTACCTCTAATTAAGTGAGTGCCCTCTGCCTGTAAGTTCAAGGTATTGAACAGTGAGTACCTTGGGTAGAAACGAGTGACATCAACAGCTACCACAGAAAGATGAGTGGTTAATTTAAAACAGCATAAAGTAATATTCAAGATCCATCTGCTACTCTGATGAAAAACTCTCATATCCAGAAATGGCATTCTTATCAATAGTTTTTAAAGTCTATACTTGGGTGTTTGGCTGAGGTCATGATGTTTCATTACTAACAGGACTAACAAGCATGCCATGTGGCTGCTCCTGGGTTAGTCATGTCATGCCAGTCAGATCAAAAAACCTCTTTCTTAATTTTTTTTTTTTTTGACAGGCAGAGTGGACAGTGAGAGAGAGAGACAGAAAGGTCTTCCTTTTGCCATTGGTTCACCCTCCAATGGCTGCCGCGGCTGGCGCACTGCGGCCGGCGCACCACACTGATCCGATGGCAGGAGCCAGGTACATCTCCTGGTCTCCCTGGGGTGCAGGGCCCAAGCACTTGGACCATCCTCCACTGCACTCCCTGGCCACAGCAGAGAGCTGGCCTGGAAGAGGGGCAACCGGGACAGAATCCGGCGCCCCGACCAGGACTAGAACCCGGTGTGCCAGCGCCGCAAGGTGGAAGATTAGCCTAGTGAGCCGCGGCGCCGGCGAAAGTACCTCTTTCTAACAGAAATAAATGTCATCAGCAGTTGAGTAAAACAGATTTATATTAAATATAATTTATATGTAATATAAATTACATTTAAATTATATTACATATAAATGCAGCAGTATACATGTATATTTAGTCTAATATCAAAAAAAAAAACTGCCACTGAGAAAAAGATTTGGAAGATAATTAATTCCTTGAAAACACTTTAATTATTTATCTTAAACATAGGTATTTCTGGGGAATACTGTAGCGTAGTGGGTTAAGTCGCTGCATCAGACACCGGCATCCTATACAGGCACCAGTTTGGGTCTCGGCTGCTCCACTTCTGATCCAGCTCCCTGCTGATGGCCTGGGAAGGCAACAGAAGATGGCCCGAGTCTGTAGGCCCCTGTACCCATGTGGGAGACACAGGGGAGGCTCCTGGCTGCTGGCTTCAGATTGGCCCAGCTCTGGCTGTTATGGCCATTTGGGGAGTGAATTAGCAGATGGAAGAATTCTCTGTCTTTCTCTTTCTGTAGCTCTGCTTTTCAAATAAATAATCTCAAAAAAAAAAAAAAAAAGAAGAAGAAAAAAGAAAAAATAGGTATTCCTGTTTATTACTTTTGTTTTTTAAAATCTGCTCATTTCCAGTGTAGTTATTCTCCCGTAACATCTAATTTGTCATCTTCTGCAGAAAAAGGTACATTCTGACCACCCCTTCATCTCAGGAGACAATCTCAGAGGGTGGTGGTTTTAGCCTTCTTTACTTCCATGTGTTTTTAAGAAGGGATAAGGAAGACATGACACAGAAGGGGTACTGCAATAACTGCATTTGCTCCTGAGAAGTTTTAAAAGTCTATGACCAGTAACAGATATGCAAAATGAAATTAAAGAATACTGTTTTCCCTCCATCCTACAAAATTTATTAGGCATGTCATCTGTAGCAGGCAATCATTTAAGTTATGTTACATAAAATGGCTCATTTAACCCTATAATATCATGTGAGTTGAATTATTAATTATACAAGATAAGCAAAGAGATTTCCTCAAGGTTAGGAAAATTGCCCCCAAACCACACACTAATAGTTCAGGCATTCAACTCAAGGCTACTGTTAAGAAAGCCAGTATTCTTTCCTTTCTCTCAGAAGTGATAGACCATGGAACAACTCAATAGCACCAAGGTTGATACAAAAAGACAATATTTGCAGCCAACATATCCAGTGAAAGATTAATGTGGAGATTATACAGAGAATTTCTACAAATCGATAAGAAAAATGACAAACAATAAGAGAAGTAGATGAAATATTTGGACAGATACTTCGCGAAAGAGAATATTCCAATGGCTACTAATCATATAGGTAAACTGAAACTATGATTAAGTATCATTTACACATGAACCAGAGTGATTAGTAAAAAAAAAAGACAAAATTGATGAGGGTATACAGAAGTATATGGCACCATTGGTGGAGCTTAAAATGGTGCAAACATGGTGGAAAATCATTTGGAAATAGCTATCAAAAGTGGATATAAAATAGAGAAATCTGTGCATATGCATACCAAAAGACCCATTCAAGTGTAGTCATTCAGCAACTTTTGTAATAGCCCAAATTTTAAAATTACCAAGAAAGCTTAGTCTATTGAAACACTCAGTTTAAGTTACTAACATTACCAACATATATATATATTTTTTTAAACTTTTATTTAATGCATATAATTTTCCAAAGTACGACTTATGGATTACAATGGCTTCCCCCCCATACCGTCCCTCCCACCCACAACCCTCCCCTTTCCCACTCCCTCTCCCCTTCCATTCACATCATGATTCATTTTCAATTATCTTAATATACAGAAGATCAGCTTAGTATACATTAAGCATGGATTTCAACAGTTTGCTCCCACACAGAAACATAAAGTGAAAAATAATAGATGATTTTTTTAAATGATGATGAAATCAGAGCAGACCTATTGTCATGTTTAATCCCAGTGAGAGTCAAGTTGGGAATTGATAATTTCTTTTTTTTTTTTTTTTTTTTTTTTTTTTTACAGAGGATCAGTTTAGTATGCATTAAGTAAGGATTTCAACAGTTTGCACCCCCATAGAAACACAAAGTGAAATATATTGTTTGAGTACTCGTTATAGCATTAAATCTCAATGTACAGCACATTAAGGATAGAGATCCTACATGAGGAGTAAGTGCACAGTGACTCCTGTTGTTGACTTTACCAATTGACACTCCTGTCTATGGCATCAGTAATCTCCCTATGCTCCAGTCATGAGTTTCCAAGGCTATGGAAGCCCTCTGAGTTCTCCGACTCTTATCTTGTTTAGACAAGGTCATAGTCAAAGTGGAGGTTCTCTCCTCCCTTCAGAGAAAGGTACCTCCTTCTTTGATGACCTGTTCTTTCCACTGGGATCTCACTCGCAGAGATCTTTTGCCAGAGTGTCTTGGCTTTCCATGCCTGAAATACTCTCATGAGCTTTGCAGCCAGCTCCGAATGCCTTTAGGGCTGATTCTGAGGCCAGAGTGCTATTTAGGACATCTGCCATTCTATGAGTCTGCTGAGTATCTCACTTCCCATGACCAACGTATATATTAACTAGAACATTTCTTTAGTTGAATTATGATGAATAATGGATCTTACCCCAATTTATTCACAAATGATATAAATTTCACTTCCATAAAATGGAGGTTTGCTTAGTTTTTATATATGAAATCAAACATACATATGTCTATACATACAAAGTTCAAGGAATGAGAGAAAACATTTCAGATGTATGCAAGATTTTAAAAATTTAAAAAGTCATATTTTATAAAATAACTTTATATAAATAAATCACAGCGTTTATTTTTAAACTAAGGCACTACTAACTTGAAGCTTTTAAAATAAAGGAATAAAGGGTAATCATTTGGCTCTGTGTGAGATGTCCATATCCCACATCAGAGTGCCTGGTTGGAGTTCTGGCTCCTCCACTTCCAATCCTGTTTCTTGCTCATTCACACCATGGGAGGCAGTAGATGATGACTCAAATACCTAGGCCCCTGCTACCCATGTGAGAGAGCTATACTAGCTCTGGGGCTCCTGCTTTCGACCTGGCCCAGCCTTGGCTGTTTCATCATTTGGGAGTGAATCAGCAGAGAAATATTCTCATTCATTCTCGCTCCCTCCCTCTCTTTCTTCCTCTTTCCCTCCCTTCCCCCACCCTCCCCCACACACATCACTCTCCTTTCAAATACATTTAAATGAATTTTTTAAATAAAACAAAATGAAGCACTAGTTATTCCAGGTTAGAATGATTACAGTTACTATGTAAAGCTTAAAAAAACAGTTTTAGGCCATTCCTTTCCTTGTCAATGCCACTAAGATAAAGAATATGTTTCCTATAATTTCCATTTGAAAAAAATGAAAAGAACAGTTTATTTTTACTCTGTAATCTCTTCAATAGAACAGGCATTCATTACGGCATGATAATGTAGTCCAAACCAAAATACTTGCTATTTACTGCTAAGAGCTGCTTTCATAATTACCTATGTGGGCTAGTTTACCTATATCCTCATTACCTCACAGTTGGTTAATTTTAGCTTGATTGGAGTTTCAGGGAAGATGATTTACAGTTCTGAATACTGATTATTATTTTCCATGTAATTCAGAGCATTAGACATTAAAAGTTAATGCTTTCAGGTATCCAAAAATCTAAGATTTGTGAATAAAGTATAATTCCTAATTGATCTCTATTCTGGGTCTGTGGCACAGCAAAAACAGAATTGATCTAAGAGTTAGAAAACTGATTCCCAATACTGACTTTAGCCAAGATAATCTTTCTCCTGCTCTGTATACTTATACTGCTGTTTAATGTTTATGATCAATTCAGAATTGCTCGGATAAGGATCAAGTCCTGAGTTTCCTAGATTGTTTCAACTGGGTAGATCTAGTAGTTCTGAGATCTCTTCTCGCTTAAGCCAGGGGATTAACATTTTGTGCTATGAAACACAGCGACGTATATAAATGCCGAACAACATCCCTTGTAGAGTACTGCACACTTGCTGACTTCTGTTCAGAGGGATTTACACTTAGTTGTGCTCGTTCTTACATCTATTTATGAACAGATTTATGTGATTCAATTATGTAATTTAATAATATGCTAACAAATAATATGAGAGTATAAAGAAAGTAATTGTTTCTGTGACTAAGTTGAAGGTTCTGGGGTGAATTGGTAAAAATAAGTGTCTATTTAAATTACTCCTGAATTAGAAGTGGTAAGAGTACTATAAATAACTTTTAAAAATCTCAAAGGATTCTGGACTCAGCCTTGCATATTGCATTATATCTTTAAAACCAGTTAAAGAAACTGAAACATGAACTTGTAAATGATACATTAGGTTATGCACAATATGTAAAAATTGTGGAACACTGCTAAACATTATGGTTGAGAAAGAACATGTAGGATCAGTCCCATTAACAACAGCTACAGAAAATTTAAATGCCATGGAATAAATTTAACCAAAGGTGTAAAAGATCTCCACAAAACATTAAGAAAAGAAATAGAATTAAAAAAGAGGGAAAAACATTCATGGTTTAAAGAATTCATATCAAAATGTCCACACTACAAATAGCAATTTACAAACTCAAAGGAATCTCAATCAAAGCAATCTTAATTAAAAAAAAAAAAAAAAAAAAAAAAAAGGCCAGAGGCCAGCGCCGTGGCTCAATAGGCTAATCCTCCGCCTGCGGCACCGGCACACAGGGTTCTAGTCCCAGTCGGGGTGCCGGATTCTGTCCCGGTTGCCCCTCTTCCAGGCCAGCTCTCTGCTGTGGCCCAGGAATGCAGTGGAGTATGGCCCAAGTCCTTGGGCCCTGCACCCGCATGGGAGACCAGGAGGAAACACCTGGCTCCTGCCTTCAGATAAGCGCAGTGCGCCGGCCTGAGCATGCCGGCCGCAGTGGCCATTGGAGGGTGAACCAACTGTAAAGAAAGACCTTTCTCTCTGTCTCTCTCTCTCACTGTCCACTCTGCCTGTCAAAAAAAAAAAAAAAAAAAAAGGCCAGAGACATCACAATACCAGATTTCAAGACATATCACAGGGCAGTTATAAGCAAAACAGCATGGTACTGGCATAAAAATAGATATGTTGATCAATGGAATAGATTAGAAACCCAGAAATTAATTGATGCATCTACAACCAATATTTGGCAAACAAGATAAAATCACTCCAGGAAGAAAGGTCATTCTCTAACAAATGGTGTTGGGAAACTTGGATATCTGCATGCAGAAGTATGAAGTAACACCCCTACTTTACATCCTACACAAGAATCAACTCACAATGCATCAAGGATCTAAACTTAAGACTTGAAACCATCAAACTACTAGGGCAAACTCCATAAGACAATGGCATCGGCAAAGACTTCTTGGATAAGACCCAGAATCATAGACAGTGAAAGTAAAAACAGATATATGGGATCATATCAAGCTAAGGAGCTTCTACACAGCAAAGGAAACACTCAACAAAATTACTAGCCATCAGGGAAATGTTAGAATTACTCTTCCAAAATCATAAAGTAACAAATGCTGGTAACAATGTGAGGAATAAAATGTACCCTAATCCACTGTTGGCGGGAATGTAAACTAGCACATACTGAAGGATGGTATGGAGATTCCTCAGAAACCTGAAAATAGATCTCCCATATTTACTCAGCCACTCCACTTCTGGAAATTTACCCAGAAGAAATGAAATCAGCATATGAGAGGGTCATACTACTCAGCCATAAAAGAATTAACTCTTGTCTTTTGCAACAAAATGGATACAGTTGGAGACCATTGCACTTAGTGAAACAAGCCAGCTTACAAAAACATTTTCCCTAATTTGCAGTAATACAGAGTATAAAAATATATATGAGAAAAATCAACATTTTTAGATTTGATTATTGTTTATAACCCATCTATACTCTTGAGGAAAAGTCATTTTTCCACTTACTACTTGTTGAATTCTTTAGTGGAGAGTTAAACTTGTGATTATAAAGTCAACAAAGTATATCATCATAAAGATAAAAGAGAGGAGGAGGGAAGATGGAAACAAAGGAGGTAGCAAAGGAGGATAGGAAGTATCATTATAGTCTTAAAACTGTAAATATGAAACACATGAAATCTGTTTTCTTTATATAAATAGAAAAAAGTGACATTCCACAATAAGAAAATAAAAAGTGAAAAAAGATCTGTTTCCAACATCAAAACACTGAGAAACAAAGCTTTATTTTGTATTGAGCTAACATAAAAATATCTAAGGTATGTGTTGTAGGGGGAAATAGAATATGAAAGAGGTTCATGCAGCGACTTTTTCAGAGATTGTTTTACAGACCAACACCTGTAAAGAAATGAGGGGTCAGCTGTACTATGCAAAGGAACAAACAAATTCATTGCAGTTGCCATGCATTTCAGGGTGGTCCTAAATGAGTGGGGTATAGATATCACACACACTCAACCACAACACGCACCAGTCCTTGGATGAGTGTTTTTCTGTGAGGAAAAGTCCTCTGGATTGAGGTCCAATGCCAGAAATGAAGTTCGCTGTGACCTATCAGCAGTTTCCTTTACTGAAGGTAGGAAAATGAGTACCTTGATATCAAAGCAGAGACCATCAATGCATAAATGAAGACTATTTAAGATCACTTAGATACAAGCCAAATGAACCCAAGGAAATGTATAGGGAGAAACTAAAATGACATATATAAACACATTCCTGAGGAATATTTATTTGGGGAGCAATTCTAGTTGACTTTTTTCAATCACTTCTAACCTGGAGCAATTTATCTTTCCCCTTTCCCCTAGGGACTATTTGCAAATGTCAAAGAACACTTTTGATTGGGTCACTACAAGAGGGTATTGTTCCTGACATCTAATAGGTAGAGTCCGAAATACAGAAAGACATTCTACAACACACATGACAACAATCACAACACAACATTTGGAGCAAAGCATCAATAGCAGGCAAAACTGAGAGACGTTGCACTAAACTAACTCTTTGGTTAGTAGTTGTATATAGGAAATATTTATGTCTTATTCAACTTGTTGGCTGCAAAGCCATGCTTCTCCTATTCCATTCTGACTATATGACACAATTGTGTTCAAAAAGGCTCATGGCCAAGGGTTTAAGATGAGACTGAGACTACCCTTCTAAAACTTTTTTTCTCTTTCTCTTGGGCAGGAATGTTAATCATATAGTCCAGTTTCTGCAATTAGGCTGGTCAAATGACTGAGTTCTAATCAAAGAATATATATAAAACATACAAAATCATCAAAGAATGATCTCATAAATCAAACAAATTTATTGCCATCCAGAGAGACTTTATTTTCCTTTTGGTTCACAATGCCCATAAAGAGAGGGAGAATAAAAGACCAAACCTCACAGAGAATACACTTGCTGGTCAAGGCACATTAATTACATTGTGAGTTCCTAAATGACTCAAGTCTAGTTGCTCTACTAGGAGGGAAGCACATCTACGTGGAAAGTAAAGCCTAAAGTTTGAGATGTGTCTGCTTAAGGGTGGTTCTCTGGAGAGATTGGTGTGAACCACACAGTAGAGATGCAAAAAAGAGGGGCCAGAGCTGTGACGCAGAGGGTTAATGCCCTGGCCTGAAGCGCCAGCATCCCATATGGGCACCAGTTCAAGTCCTGGCTGCTCCACTTTCGATTCAGCTCTCTGCTATGACCTGGAGTGGCAGTAGAAGATGGCCCATGGGCCCCTACACCCATGTGGGAGACCTGGAAGAAGCCCCAGCCATTGCAGTCATCGGGGGAGTGAACTAGCAGATGGAAGACCTCTCTCTTTGTCTCTACCTCTCTCTGTAAGTCTGTCTTTCAAGTAAATAAAATTAAATCTTAAAAAAAAAGATGCTAAAAGATTGACACTACTGGGTAGTGTTGATATTGGCAACCCAATCTTTGGAGGCTAGCAGGTTGTGGCTCTGTAGCAGCCTGAACTCTGTCTTCTGACAAGAGTTCAACTTGGTCACTTCACATACTCTGTCTTCAGAGAGGCCACTAGTGGTAAGTGGCCTTGCCATGGCCTGAACTGTCAAAGGATATGTCACATTCTTGGGTTTGTGTGTATTGTGGAGTCTAGGAGCCGAGGCCAGAAGCTCACCAATGGAGCCTAATAAGGTATGACATCACATTTTCAATGATAGGGGGAGTATATTCCACATTCTTATTACAGCAAAATGTCACTCACATAGCAATTAATGTCCTTGTTTGGAATCATTTCAAAGTTACAGAATGAAAAACAAAAGTGATTTGTATTGCTTCCACACAAAGACCATAGAGGATCCTCCATTCTCATTCCATCTTTCACCTGAATGGTGATAACCTCAGATGGAAAAACTGAATTTCCAGAACAGTGTGTTGGGGATCCCAAGAAGCTGCAGTAAACTCAAAGGTTATCCTGGGATGTTGTAAGTTGTTCCAAAGAGAGACAACTATCAATAACACAGATGCTTCTCACGTTATGCTGGGGTAGCATCCCAATAAGCACATTATAAATTGAAAATATCCTACCTCAAAAATAAATGCAAAACACATGAACTGCAAAGCTCACAGCTTAGCAATAAAGTACACTGAAGAGCATCAAGTGTTCCCTCTTCTGATTGCATGACTGGGAACTGCAGTTTGCTGCCACTGCCCAACATTCCAAGACATGATCCTACCACATACTCCTATCCCAGGAAAAGATTAAAATCCAAAGCACAGTTTCAACTGAATGTGCATCATCCCTGCATCATCATAGAGTCATTAGTTATTCATGTTAAACTATGTTGTACAAACTACTAGCTACAAAAAACTAGGGGTACACTAGTTTCAACTTTAGATTATATTACATTCCTCTCCAGAATTTGTCACTGTGATTGCTGTTTAATGAAAGCAAGTGTTGCATAAAAGTCAATACAGAACAGAAAATGAAGCTGGAAGCATCCAGTCGAATCCCAAGGTGTGAGAAGCTGTGGAGGACTCAATGGGCACACATATCCAAACTGACATGTAATTGTGGTATTTATAAGAAAGAATTTTTGTGTTTTTTTTAAACAGTTACTCAATTATTAGGGTACACACACACAAAGTTTGGAACAAATTACTTAACTGAATTTGTAGGTATCTATTTTGGCTTAGAAACATGATAAAAAGAAATTACAAAACTATGAATGTTTGGGAAGCTTCCCTTGCAGAATAGCAGAGGTATAAGCAAAAGGAACCTGTGTAACATCCATATTGGCCCGTTTCTGAATTTATCTGTTAAAGCAGCTAACACTGCCTTAGCTAGTATGCTGATTTAAATACAATAAATTGAAATCCCATTTAAATGCAACCCTTGTGATGAAGCTGTGATTAATGACATGAATCAGCTCTGGATTGGAAGATAGACTCTCTAAGGATGTGACCAAGTCCCAGACCTGTTTTTCACTAGCTGTGTGATCCACAGAACCCTTGCAACTAATGGGCATTGATTTAAGTATCTGAAAAAATAAGCTCATTAATCAATCGCTAGTGTCTTTTCCAGGTGTAACAGTGTACACACCTAAGTTCCACCTGCTTCTTACTAAAACAGATCCTCATACGACTATTTCCCAATCTTGCTCTCACTTATTCCTTCTCAGTGATTTACAAGAATCACTTTACTCAGCAAAATGAAGAGGCGACCTCCAGAATAGGAGAAAATATTTGCGAACTATAAAATTGACAAAGGATTCATATCAAGAATCTATAAAGAACTTAAAAAACTCAACAACAACTAAACAATCCAGTTAAGAATTGGGCAAAGGACTTGAACAGATATTTTGGAAGAGAGGAAATTCAAATGGGCAACGGGCACATGAAAAAATGTTCAGGATCACTAGCCATCAGAGAAATGCAAATCAAAACCACAATGAGGTTTCACCTCACCCCAGTTAGAATGGCTATCATAAAGAAATCATAAAATAATAAATGCTGGTGAGGATGTGGAGAAAACACTGTTCTTAATCTACTGTTGGTGGGAATTTAAGTTGCTAAAGCCACTATGGAAGACAGCATGGAGGCCGGCGCTGCTTACTTCATTATATGTGATCCAGGAAAATAAGGATGAATTTTGAGAATTTTATTACTAATAACATTAGAATTCAGATCATGGATATCCAGGAGTAATAAAGATACCATTACAATCTTCTTCCAAAATTCTCAGAAACTATATGAGAAATTATAGAACAATACAGTTTTCATTACTCTGTTATAATTCCTATTCCCTGGTAGTCAATTCTCACTTCAGCCACAGGAAGGGAAAAGTAAAAAATGTAGATCCCACATTTGGGAAAGGCAAAATATAATGTGGTTAAGCCCTGGAAGCAAAGTAATCAGAGGAAGGAAATCCAAGTGAGCCAAGTCAGGCGAAGGGAGCACAGGTGAGAATTGTGTTTTGATAAGCATACCCGACAGGCAAAGGGGCATAATAGAAGTCGCAGAATATTTTGCTCTACTTTATTTAAGGGGCACTAAAAACAGAATGCAGTACAAATGACCGGCACCGCGGCTCACTAGGCTAATCCTCAACCTTGCGGCGCTGGCACACCTGGTTCTAGTCCCGGTCGGGGCACCGGATTCTGTCCCAGTTGCTCCTCTTCCAGGCCAGCTCTCTGCTGTGGCCAGGGAATACAGTGGAGGATGGCCCAAGTGCTTGGGTCCTGCACCTGCATGGGAGACCAGGATAAGTACCTGGCTCCTGCCATCAGTTCAGCGTTGTGCGCCGGCCGCACTGTGCTGGCTGCAGCGGCCATTGGAGGGTGAACCAACGACAAAGGAAGACCTTCCTCTCTCTCTCTCTCTCTCTCACTGTCCACTCTGCCTGTCAAAAAAAAAAGAATGCAGTATAAATGAACATAAACAGCAGGGTGGCATCATGGAGGGATACTGGAGACGCAGCGTTCACGGGTAGGGAAAGATCCCAGAGCCTACTTGGGTGCTCAAGCATCCTGGAAAGGATCCAATATTTCTGTGTTGCCTCTCATGCAAGGCAGAAAGTCGTTTACAGAACCAGCTTTGCAAATACTTCTCTGGCAAGTAACCTTTGGCTGCTGAGAGGCGCTGATGGCAGCCTCACAGCTGAGGCGGGGCTCGGCCTGTGCACGTGGAATCCTAGCCTTGGTATCTGAAGAACAGAAAATGAATTCACCAGGCAGGCACTGTGGCACAGCAGGTTGGGCTGCCACTTGGGATGTTCACATCCCACTTTAAAGTGCCTAAGTTGGCCGGCGCCGCAGTTCACTAGGCTAATCCTCCACCTAGCGGCACCGGCACACCGAGTTCTAGTCCCGGTTGGGGCGCCGGATTCTGTCCCGGTTGCCCCTCTTCCAGGCCAGCTCTCTGCTGTGGCCCGGGAGTGCAGTGGAGGATGGCCCAAGTGATAGGGCCCTGCACCCCATGGGAGACCAGGAGAAGCACCTGGCTCCTGCCATCGGATCAGCACGGTACGCCAGCCACGGCGTGCCGGCCGTGGCGGCCATTGGAGGGTGAACCAACGGCAAAGGAAGACCTTTCTCTCTGTCTCTCTCACTGTCCACTCTGCCTGTCAAAAAAAAAAAAAAAATGCCTAAGTTGGAGTCCTACCTCTGCTTCAGATCCAGTTTCCTGCTAATGAGTACCCTGGAAGGAAGTAGATGGTGGCTCAAGAGATTCAGTCCCCTGCCAGTCACGTAGACTCCCAGGGAGTTTCTGGTACGAAAGGCCATTGCTGCATGGGCCTGAAAAGCCAGAAAATATTGTCTCTCTCACCTGCAAGTCTCTCATGCCATTCTTTCCCAGTCAGATATTCCCTGGAAAAGATGCAGAAGGTGACAGAAAATGACTCTAATAAGTAGGGTCTTATTTAAAAAGAGAACAAGAGAAGAAGTTGTGATGTTACAAATTAAAAATCCCATTGAGCATACAGCATTTGACCCAATACCTTTTCTTTATTACTCCACTACTGGCTCCACAAGGAATACTAGACAAGTTATGACAAATAAAGAAGGTGTGTTTTGCACATCTGGATATAATATGAAAAATTTGGCTTCCTCTGCATGGACAGTGATGAGCAATTATGCTGTGCCAGATATTATGGTAGGTACATTGATTACGGCCCTAGGTTTAACAAATGGAAGTCCAACTGCCTCTTAATTTCCTCTTCCTTGCAATCAAGCCTCCTGCTTCCCCATCTTCCAGTGTGGCACTGTAGCATACGGGAACCCTCTTCCAGGGAGGAGCTGTTCTCTGCTATGATTACCAACTTTGCAATGATTAAAAATTCATCCACAGTTTTTATTAAACGTAAGAAGTCTTAGGACACTCGCTGAAAGACCCAGCTTCAGTACTTCAGGAACAGGGCCCAGGTATTTCTTAAAATACCCCAGAGTGGTTGGGGAAAACCTTGCTTTGCTGTCATATCCAGAGATTCCACTCTGCCCCTACAGTCATCTACATTTCAACAAACTGGTGTCACCATTTATCCTGATGCATAAGGGAGGTCTTAGAAGTTCTCTCTGCATGCTCCATGACTCCTGTATAGTTTGTTAAACATATCTTTGATTCTGTCACTGAACTGCATCTCAAATTACTCTCTACCTCCTCTGATAACTCCACTATAACCCCCTAGCCAAAATTTCTACAACTCTTCACAACGTCACCTTCAATGTCCAGAGTACTTTTCTTAAAACACAAATCTTACTTTGTCAAACTCATATCACAGTCTGATGGAAACTTTTCAGGAATCGTACTTAGGATAAAATTTCCTCATGCTAGTTCTGACCTTGCCTATCTCACCAGCTTCCTTTAAGCCCCTTTTCTTACACATACACTGTCCTATCCACACTGACTTTTCTTGGTTTAAAAATACAATAGGATCTTGCCTTCCACACAGGGTTTATACAGACTCTTCTTTCTCCGCATGTAAGAATCTTTATCCACTCTTGAATGACAATGCCCTGCTCATCTCTCAGCTTTTACATTTTTAAATTCTATTCAAAGTATACAAATTTCATGCCTATCATATACATAGATTTTGGAAAACAGTGATTCTCCCTATCCTACCCCCCTCACTTCCTCATCCTTTCTTTCCTATCCCCCTCTTTTAACAATGATCTATTTTCTTTTTTACTTTGCACTCATAAGATTAACCTCACACTAAGAGTTCAATAAATAGAAAGAAAAAAAAAACACTGTTCTCATCTTATACTTCACTTACTTGAGACTGACTTCCTTAGCCAACCTATGAAAAATAATTATTCTCAACCCATAATTAGAAGAATTGTCACTTTTTTTTTTTTTTGACAGGCAGAGTTAGACAGAGAGACAGCGAGACAGCGAGACAGCGAGACAGCGAGACAGTGAGACAGCGAGAGAGAGAGAGAGAGAGAAGTCTTCCTTTTCTGTTGGTTCACCCCGCAATGGTCGCTGCAGCCAGCGTGCTGTAGCCGGCACGCTGCTGCCAGTGCACTGCGCTGATCTGAAGCCAGGAGCCAGGTGCCCTTCCTGGTCTCCCATGCGGGTGCAGGGCCCAAGTACTTGGGCCATCCTCCACTGCACTCCCGGGCCACAGCAGAGAGCTGGACTGGAAGAGGAGCAACCCAGACAGAATCCAGCACCCTGACCGGGATTAGAACCCGGGATGCCAGCACTGCAAGTGGAGGATTAGCCTAGTGAGCCACCCTTGGCGCTGGCCTTCACCTTATCTTAATATCAGGCTACTATTCACGTGACTTATTATTTGTAAATATTTTTTCTTGTTTATTCACTTTTAGCTTTTGGATTAAAATGGAAACTCCCTGAATGTAAGATATGTATCTTCTGTGCACAACATATAGCACAGGGCACTCAGCAAACACCTGTTGAATGAATGATTCTTGAAATTATTTGACTTTTGAGCTGCTCATAGCTTTTTGAGAAAGAGAAGTCCTTTCATAGTCCCCTTTGCAACTCTCAACGTGAGCCATTTCCTCACAGACATGACAGAATAAAAGCAATAAATACTTCAATTCTCCAAGATAATGCTCTGAAATCAAAAGAAGTGGGAGATAGGCAGAGAGAAAAAGAATCTGGACTACTTTCCACAACAACAATATTCTGGTTCCTTCATAAACTTGCAAGGTAACCCATGGTTTGATCTATTCAATTAAGAGTCTACTTCACAGAATCAAGTGTATCCATCCATTTGCTAAGAGCTGACTCAAAATACACAAATAATAAGTTAGCATGTAGAATAACTGAGGCAGAAACATAAAAAATAACAGTTTTACAAACACTGCTATTCTTTTTCTTTGCTCCTTGAGACACACACTATAAAAAGAAAGGTTTTATGTTCATATCCACATATCAGTAGTAAATTATTTCATCAGGCATTCTGAAAATTCATCCAAATTTTCCTCTAGGTTTGTTCTGATACTTGGGCATCTCTCTCAGGGGGTTGTGATCTTGACCTCTACAATCAGTCTTTGTTCTTATTGTTTTTGAGCATACTCATATGGTTTACCTTCTCAGTATCTCAAAAAATATATTTGCCACTAGCTAAATTTACTATCACATGACTTTTATTAAATGTTTCTGGCTTTGTCTCTTTCATTCTCCATAAATTATTTACTACCATTTTACATCCAACTTGAAAATTCAACTTAATTATTTTCAAGGACTCTATAGATTTTTTGAAATGCTGGACTGTACAAGGAGTACTCTTTTCATATATTAAAAAGTCATATTCAAGACAGGGTGAATTATGGCCTCTCATTGCATCAAAAGATGATTAGAAAAATCTGCATTTCCATTTTTTGATCATGAATTTTCTCTTTCTCAGCAAATGAAGAATTCTGAAATGTTAGTAACACCATGCTTGCTTGTTGATGGCTATCTTATTTCCAAATTCCTTATTCAACACTAATTAATGTGCAGTAGTTCTTCAAAATGGCCCTGTTTATTTATAGTTTATTATGTGGTGTTAAATCCTTTCTAACCTGACATCACTGGGACATATATTATTGCTTCATCCATATTTACTTTCTTAAATGAGATCTGGGATGAGTTACTCATCTTCACCATCCAAGGGAATGTCTTATCACTGAAATTTTGTTTATTCTAACCAAGAAAAGAGTTGGGCTTTCATTTCCTACAGACTGTCTTTAAATGAACTAGATATTTTGACTACTGTCATTCAAAAGATCTTTCCAATAACTTTCATAATTTATACATTTGGGGATCTATTTCATAAAATCTATGCTTGAAATAAAATGTCATTTAATCAGTTAGACTTACTCACTAGCTAGCTATATTTCTGTCTGTATTTGGCTTTAATGGCCTACAAGTCAAACAATGTGGGGATTAGTCACTTTTACATATTTTTAGGTACCAATGTAAATAGTGAAATGTATGCTGAGTTTATTTATGGCATCAAAATTATATATTTCTGCTTATTCTTTGCAACAATCTCAAAAAAGTCAAAGTAGACCTTAAGAAAAGACTTTGCAATAAGAATATCTACTCCCACTTTTTACTTTTTTTTTTTTTTTTTTTTTTTGACAGGCAGAGTGGACAGAGAGAGAGAGAGAGAAAGGTCTTCCTTTTTGCCGTTGGTTCACCCTCCAATGGCTGCCGCGGCCAGCGCGCTGCAGCCAGCACATCGCTCTGATCTGAAGGCAGGAGCCAGGTGCTTCTCCTGGTCTCCCATGGGTGCAGGGCCCAAGCACTTGGGCCATCCTCCACTGCACTCCCTGGCCACAGCAGAGAGCTGGCCTGGAAGAGGGGCAACCGGGACAGAATCCAGCGCCCCGACTGGGACTAGAACCTGGTGTGCTGGCGCCGCAGGCAGAGGATTAGCCTATTGAGCTGTGGCGCCGGCCCACTTTTTACTTTTAACAGTGACAAAAATCTGCCAGGAAAAGAAAATTTTGCTGATTAAAGCCCAATATACTCATGGAATGGAATACTATGAAAGTATTTTTAAGAACTACAGAGTAATAATGTTTCGGAAATTTGTTTTTTAATAGCAAAGGTTTATTGAGTCCATAGTATATTCTAGACATTGTACTAGGTCCTCAGTTCTCTGTAATGACAAAGACAGACATGGTCTCTGACTTTCAGGATAAAAAATACAGAAAAAATGGTATATGCTGGTAAAATTCAATTTTGGTTTACATATGTGTGAGTGTGTGTAAATGTGAGTGTGTGTGTGTGTGTGTGTGTGTGTATTCCATTGCACTGAGCTCCTCCAACAAACCAGGTACCTAAAGGAATAACTCATGCTAAATGTCACATCAATAAGCTGAAACTTTGAGGAAACAGGTAAACCTCAAACACAAGTTTCTCCTTAAAATGGGAGAATCCAGTGTACCTCATTCAGTGTAGCCAAGAAGTCTCCCCTGCTTTAATCCTTACCGCCCAAAAAAATCAGAAGTAAATGATATTACCCAATTATATTTTTCTATTTCTCTGTTTACTTGTTCCCACCGTACAAAATTCCCCATTCTGTCAATGCCATTTTGGGCTCTCATTCTATTTTGTAGGATGGAAGTGGTTCCAATTTATGAATCAAAAATGATAGCCAATGATTTTTTTTGTAATTTTATCTTTTCACCACACATAAAAACATTAAATATGCTGTCTGTTTCTTTGATAACTGAGCTTGAAAAACTTTAATTTTCTTCCTTTTGCTACATCTGCCTATAGTAATCATTTATTTTATTAACAGGAAACCAATTTTAAATATTTTCATCAAAACGTTAAATTTTTAATATAATTTTATTTATGTCAGGGAAACAAATATCATGTATTTCATATATGCAGATTTAAGAACATAATGGTATTTCCATTCTACCCTCCGTTCCTTCCACCCTACCTCCTTCCTTTCTTATTTTTGTGATGACATGCTTTCAATGTATTTGATACTCAGAAGCTTAACTCTCTGCTAAGTAAAGAAATCAACAATAAGTAGAAAAATGGCTATTCCTCAAGAGTATAGACTGGGGCTATAAACAGTAATCAAATCTACAAATGTCAATTTCACTCATATACCACTGCTTTGTACTCTATGTATTTGCTACCAAAACTCAGGGAAAACATTTTTATTTTTGAACTGGCTTATTTCAATAAGCATAATGGTCTCCAACTGCATCTACTGTGTTGCAAAAGACAGTGCTTCATGTTTTATAGCTGAATAATATTCCATCATCTATATATACCACAATTTCTTTTTCCAGTCAGCAGTTGATGGACATCTGAATTGATCACATATCTTAGCTATTGTGAGTTGAGCTGCTATGAACACGAGGGTACAGATAAATCTTTCATGTGCTGATTTCATTTCCTTTGAGTAAATTTCCAGGAGAGGGATGGCTGAGTCATATGGTAGATCTATTTTCAGATTTCTGAGCAATCTCCATAATTGTCTTCCATAATGGTTACACTAATTTACATTCCCAAGAACAGTGTATTAGAGTATTTTTCCCTCCATATCCTCAACCAGCATGTATTATTTTTTGATTTTTGGATGAGAGCCACTCTAACTGGGGTGAGGTAGAACTTCATTGTGGTTTTTATTTTCATTTCCCTGATTGCTAATGATACTGAGCATCTTTCCACGAGTAGATTGGCCATTTGTATTTTATCATTTGAAAAAATGTCTCTTCATATCCTTAGCCCATTTCTTAACTACACTGTTTTGTTGTTGAGTTTCTTGAACTCTGTATAGATCCTGGACATTAATCTTTGATCAGATATATAGTCTGCAAATATTTTTCCCCATTCTGTCAGTTTCCTCTATATTTTGTTGAGCATTTCCTTTGCAGCGCAGAACCTTCTTAGCTTGATGTACTTCCATTCATCTATTTTTGCCTTCATTGCCTTTGCTCCTGAGGTCTTATTCAAGAAATCTTTGCCCACGTCAATGTCTTACAGTGTTTCCCCTATGTTTTCCTGTATTAATTTCATGGTTTCAGGTATAGATTTAGATTGCTTGTCCACTGTGAGTTGATTTTGGTACAGGGTATAAGGTAGGGACCTTGTTTCATACTTCTGCATGCAGAGATCCAACTTTCTCAATACTATTTGTTAAAGAGACTACCCTTTCTTCAGGGAGCACTTTTTAGCTCATTTGTCAAATATTAATTGGTTGTAGATCTGTGGGTCTCCAATTAGTTCCATTGGTCCACATTTCTATTCTTGTGGCAGTACAAGACTGTTTTGATTACAGCTGCCCTGTAATACATCTTGAAAAATTGGTATTGTGATTCTTTCATGTTTATTTTGTTTGTTTAGGAATGCTTCAGGTTTCTGGATTCTCTTGATATTTCATATGAATTTTAGGGTCATTTCTTCCAGATCTGAGAATATCTTTGGTATTTTAACTGGGATCACATTGAATGTGTCAACTGCTTTGGTAGTAAGGACATTTTGATGATATCAATTCTTCCAACCAACGAACACAGAGAAACTTTCCATTTTTTTTTGTATCTTCTATTTCTTTCATTAATGTTTTATAGTTTTCATTGTAGAGATCTTTAAAATCCTTGGTTAAATTCATCCCAAGGTTTTAAAAATTTTTGTAGCTTTTATAAATGGGACTGATCTTACAAGTTCTTCCACAGCCAATGTATTCTTTTGCTTACAAATGTTATTGATTTTTTTTTTGTTGATTTTATATCCCGCAACTTTGCCAAGCTCTCTTTACAAGTTCCAATAATATCTTAATGGACTCTTTTGGTTCCCCTATGTACAGGATATCTTATGCAAACTGGGGTATTTTTGACTTCCTCCTTTCTCATTTGCATTCCTTGTAATTCTTTCTATTTTCCAATGGCTCTGGCTAAACCTTCCAGAACTACATTGAAGAGTAATGGTGAAAGTAGGCATCATTATCTGGTTCTGTATCTTATGGAAATGGTTCCAACTTTGTGGATTTGTCATATATTGCCTTGATTATGTTGAACAATGTTTGTTCTATACCCGATTTGCTTAAGGTTTTTATCATGAAAGAATGTTATCTCTACATGTATTGAGTTAATCATATGTTTTTTATTTATGCTGGTCTCATATACAGCATTTTGGAGAATTCCATCACTTTCAACTGTTTGAAATAGTTTTAGGAGACTTGATGTTATTTCTTTAAAAAAGTTGGTGGAATTCAGCAGTGAAGCCATCCTGTTCTTGATTTTTCTTTGTTGGGAGGGTCTTTATTACTGATTCAATCTCCATCTGGGTTATTGGTCTATTCAAGTTTTCTGCGTCTTCATGACTCAATTCTGGTACCATCAGTATCATTTGAGAATGTCAAAACTGTAAATGTTAAATGGGCCAAGATAACTGACAACATCTAAGGTAGAATGTGATTAAAGTGTTCATTTTCCTTCAGTCAGCCTCCTTGATTGAACGTTTGTATGCAAAAGATCATGTCCAATACTTCAGTTTACTTTATAAGATGATTATTTTTTTCTTTCTATAAAATGATCTCAACATGAAGCCAAAATTGTGAGATACTACATGATCATAGCTTGAACTGAAGGGCATGGTCAGGCAGTAATTTTAATTATCTCTAAAGATGAAGACACTTACTTTCACCCCATAAAATACTTGGCCACCAACCAACATGACCTCAGGGTAAGTTGTTCACTTTATTCCCAGACGTACTTTATGAAGATGCAAATAAAATAACCTGTTACCTACACCTTCTCATTCATCCTGAGTTTTTTTTTTTCCTATAGTAAGTCCAAGATGAATTCAAATGAATAAAAATAACATAAAAAAGAGCTTGGATGTTTAGTAAAACCTAAGGGATATTATATTCATTGTGTGTCATAACACCATATAATGAAGACAAGACATTTTCCACAGTGCTTATTTTGTGTGCTAAATGTTTTAATCATTTAGAGTATAAGGGCTTTACTTCATTATTATTACAATGCTAGGAAGGTCTAAGGTTGCATTTCCTATACAATCAATGATAAAAGCAACAATCAAAAGTGATTTGTATTCAGATGTTTCTAATTCTCTATATATGTGATATTTTTGTTGCTCTTGTCTACTTGCTTATTATACGATTCTTCTACCTGAAAATTTAAACGAGGCCAAATTCTATAAACCCTGCTGGCTGACAGGATTAGTTTCTAAAATATCAGGGCTAGGGGCTGGCGCTGTGGCGTAGAGGGTAAAGCCTCCTCTTGCAGCGCCATCATCCCAAATGGGTGCCAGTTCATGTCTCAGCTGCTCCACTTCCAATCCAGCTCTCTGCTATGGCCTGGGAAAGCAGCTGAAGATGGCCCAAGTCTTTGGGCCCCTGTACTCGCATGGGATACCTGGAGGAGGCTCCTGTCTCCTGGCTTCCGATCGGTGCAGCTCCAGCCATTGCGGCCAACTGGGGAGTGAACCAGCAGATGTATGACCTCCCTCTCTCTGTATAACTCTTCCAAAATAAATAAATCTTTTAAATCTTTTAAAAAAAATAAAACATCAAGGCTAGGTGTATATGTTGGGAAGGGACTGGGTAGTTGTGACAACTATGCTTAGGCTATGGTTTAATATTGGGGTTTATGTTTTTATCATTTTGCACTCCTAGAATATTTCTCTTCAGTAAAAATTTGTTACTTATCTGTTTAAATCCACCATGACTTTTTGGAGGACAGTACTTACACAACCTTGAAGCTATGTTGTTGACTTTGGTTTGAATCCTAACTATGTTATCTTGGGCAAGTTTTCAAGTTGGGTCTGCATTCTTTTCATGGCTAAACGGGGAACCTCATAGTTTACAGTGTTACCATTTGTAATAAATGAGCGGATACTTGGAATGTGTCTGATGCTTAATAAATGGTAACTGTTGGCAGAATCACCTTTTGCTATGTGTGGAATTATGCTAGAAATAACCAAGGGCAAAGGTAAATGGTACAGATTCATTCTCAAGGGTTACAGTATTGTATCACTGAATCTGACATGCCCTAAAATTTAAAAAAAATACAGTCTCAAGAGAGAAGAGAAACTTAGTTACCCTTGCTTATGACACTTTGGAGATAATAAATGATGAGGTCACAAAAATTAAATGGTAAGCAAGAGTGTAGAGCAACCATGTACCATCGCACCCACATGATTCCCACTATGCTCAGGGGCATGGATTAGCAAACATAAAACACAACTTCCTGAGATTTTTGTCCAATGATAAATATATTGCTCTTGAATAAAAGAATACAGATGTTAAAATTAAATAATATTCAAAATAAAGTTAGAATTGAGAAAGGCTCAGAGTCCCAGCTGCATAAGCTCTTTACCAAGAACAGAATCAAATACTTACCCAAAACAACAGCAACAATAATAATAGCCCCTAACTTAATAGAACATCAACTACGTATCAGCCATGTTTGTTGTACTCCATTCCTTCTCTAGGTTATCTTAATTGATCTTTACCATATGTGTGACTCAAACTATTATATCCATGTTACAGAAGGAAAAACAGATGATGAGAGATAAATACCCAAATCAATGGAAAAGGTATTGCATGAGCCGAGATTTGAAATCAAGCAACCTGCTTCTAGAACCTCTCTCTTCCATGTGCTTTCTCAGATGTCTGGACTGTACCAACTTGAGTAATTCTCCCAAATGCCAGATGCAGACCAACATAAAAACCACGCACTCTTCCCACCCCACCAAAAGGGTGAGGATCCTGATGTTATGACCTGCAGAAGACTGTCTTGGGATATGCAATCTGCAGCACCTACAGGAAAAGGAACCTAGCATCTGAATATTCTCATAACTTTTACTGGTCTTATGCTCATAACAAACCTGTAAGATAGAAGCTACTGCTATTCTCACTGGAGGAAACCAAGATTTAGAGGGATTAAGTAACTTGCCCAAGGTCACAGTTAATGAGTGAAGGGATGTAACTGGCTCTCAAATCTAGACCACTCATAGGAAAGGCCATGGTTGGGAGTGACACATCCTGCAATAGCCTATATATTGAGGATATAAAAGAACAGGACCTTGCTTTTCACATTTGTGTCCCTGGCTGATAGAACAGGGCCTGAGTGATATATGATGATATCAACAATCATTATAGACATTTTAAAAAATATTCACTTTGGACCAGGCACTATCAACTTGTCTAATCCTCACAACAATCCTTTAAGGAAGATACTGTTGTTATTATCACTTTTCTGAGAATAAAATTAACAAGAGAAAGAAATGAAGAAGAATGGAACAGAAGGAAGAGGAATGAGTTAAGGAGGAAGAAAAGAATAAATCAGAATATGGAAGTTGTCTTCTCTGAAGAGATTCTTTCTGTGACTGTTCATCTGTGAAGCCCAAAGTGTACCATAAATAATAGATCCCACTGCTTCAGCTTTGCATGATACAAAGACAATTAATGATCTTGTATGATTCAGAGTTTACATCCCACTTGCATCATTAGTCACTGTTCCAATTTAAAATGTCACCAAAATTCAACAGCTTCTCTGGGTGTGTAGGCAAAGCTGTGTCATTCCGTGTCTGTGACTTTTGAAGTTGTTTATATGACATGCTGCACAATCACTTTACAGTAGGTAAAGTTCCCACAAAGCTGTCTGAATGACATTTCTAATAAAGACCAAAGTTGGCAGCTCTAATGATAGAAGGGCTAACACTCTGAAGAAAAGCAGACAAGTTCTGGAAGCAAGAGAGAAAGGACAGCCAGATAGAAGACTCCAGCCGGGTGGAAGCTGGGGTCCTGGTACATCAAGGGGACATGTGAGAAGGGATGACACAGACAGCTGGACTAAGAACTTTACTGCACAGGCTGTGATATCCTACTCATGGAGTTGCTGTCAGAGCTGTCACCCACGATAATCAGGGAGCAAGTGGAAGACAAATTCGGAAGCAATGCAAGTGCAGGAAAATCCCTGCTACTAATTTTGGAGTACACTATCAGACCAAAGGAGTCCATAAACTCCATTTGACCTCAGCTATTTAAACTAATAAACTAGGCAGGGTTCCTTAAATAATTCTAATTGCATGATTATGCCCAGGTCCTAGTGTAAGGCTGGCTTTTTTATGTGTATGCTTACTTTGGGTTTAGTTACCTTATTTATATCTACTTGCTTTTTAATTGATGCTCATTGCTTGACCACTTAGCATATGGTGTCATTTGCAAATGATGATCATGCTGTCTCTACTTTCCCACTCACTGTAGCATCCTATTCTCATCTACTTTGCTTTGTATAGAACTGTAAGAACAGTGTAGGCCCATTTCCGCTCATCTAAAACCCTTGAGGCCAGATACATTTGGGATTTCAGAATACTTTCCAAAATTAAAGTATGATAAGCACTTGACCTACAGGCTAAGATACTACCCATATCAGATCCCCTAGGTTCAGTCCTGGCTCCTCCCAATTCCAGCTTCTTGTTAATACGTAGCCTAGAGTGCAGCAGGTGATGGACTGGGTAGTTGGGTACCTGCCACCCGCAAGGGTCCCACCTCTCAGCTTCAGCCCGACCTGTGATGGCCAATACAGCGTTTGGGGAGTGAACAAGCTGATGGGAGCTCTCTCCCTCTGTCTGTCTCTGTCTGCCTCTCAAATAAAAGCAAATGAATAGACAACAATTCTATTTTCCATGGGAAAGTAAAAGATGGCAGTCTAACCTAACACATTAACATTTGTTCAATAAAATAAAAAATGTTCAATAAAAACAAAATGACAGTAGCGGTTGTGGTTATAACAGCCCTGTGGTAGGTCTTGAAATCCAGTATTATAATGCTTCTGTCTTTGTTTTTATTGTTCAAGATTGCTTTAACTATTTAAGGTCTTTTCTACTTCCATAATGCATTTTAGGATGACATTTTCTAATCCTGTGAAGAATGCCATTGGTATCTTTATCTGGGATTGCACTGAATCTATACATGGTTCTGGGTAATATGGACACTTTTTTAATAATTCTTCCAATCCATGAGTCTTTGCATTTACTTGTGTCTTCTACTTTAACTTTTATTTAGTAAATATAATTTTCCAAAGTACAGCTTATGGATTAAAATGGCTTTTTCACCCCCATTACTTCCTTCTCACCCGCAACCCTTCCATCTCCCACTACATCTCCATTCACATCAAGATTCATTTTCAATTTTCTTTATACACAGGTGATCAATTTAGTATATATTAAGTAAAGATTTCATCAGTTTGCACCCACACAGAAACACAAAGTGTAAAGTTCTGTTAGAGTACTAGTTATAGCATTAATTCACATTGAACAACACATTGAGGACAGAGATCCTACATGGGGAATAAGTGCACAGTGACTCCTGTTGTTGACTTAACAAATTGAAATTCATGTTTATGGCCTCAGTAATCACCCCAGGCTCTAGTCATGAGTTGCCAAGGCGATGGAAGCCTTTTGAGTTTGTCGACTCTGATCTTATTTAGACAAGGTCATAGTCAAAGTGGAAGTTCTCTCCTCCCTTCAGAGAAAGGCACCTCCTCCTTTGATGGCCCGTTCTTTCTACTGGGATCTCACTCAAAGAGATCTTTTGTTTGGTTTTTTTTTGCCCAAGTGTCTTGTCTTTCCATGCCTGAAATACTCTCACGGGCTCTTCAGCCAGATCTGAATGCCTTAAGGGCTGATTCTGAGGCCAGAGTGCTATATAGAACATCTGCCATTCTATGAGTCTGCTGTGTATCCCACTTCCCATGTTGGATCGTTCTCTCCCTTTTTAATTTGGCCCTTGTCCTGACTGTTGATATACAACTTAATAATTTATCCCTTTTACTATTTTTTGTTCTACTTAATTCTATTGGTTGAACTCTGGTGGGAATGCTTCTTTTTCCCATTCGGTATGATACTGATGTGGCCTTATAATATAGAACCTTTATTCAATGGAGTTATGTCCCTTTTATACAAAATTTAAGGTTTCTCATGATAGGATATCATATTTGCAGTATCACGTTTCTTGATTTGCATGTGTTGGAGCACCCACTCTGGCATCCCTGGGATAAATTTCACTTGACTGGGGTGAATGATCCTTTTGATGCACTGTGCAATTTGAGTTGTTAATATTTGGTTAAGGAGGTTTACATCCATGTCCATCAGAGATACTTGTCATAGTTTTCTTTGCCATGTATCTTTAAAAAAAAAAAAAAACAACTACTTATTCAAAAGCCAGAGTTGGGGAGGGAGGGAGAGAGGAAGGGAGAGAGAAGAAAGAGAGCTGGAGGGAGAGAGAGACAGAGGGAAGGAGGGAGGAGAAAGTATGAGGGAGAGAAAGAATATGAGAGAATGAGAATCAATCTTCCATCTGCCTGTTCACTCCCCAAATGGCTGGGCCAGGCCCAAGCCAGGAGGCTGGGGCTTCTGGGTCTCCCATGTGGGTGCAGGGATCTAAGCACTTGGGCTGTCTTCCAATGGCTTCCTAGGTATATTAGCAGGGAGATGGATCAGAAGTGGAGCATCTGGATCTCGAACCAGCACACATAAAGGATGCCAGCATCACAGGCAGAGGCATTACCCACTAAGCCACAACACCTGCCCCTATCCTTGTATTCTGTGGAAACAAAGTACTATCAGCCTTACCAAATGAATTTGGAAGGGTTCTCTCCTTTTCAATTGTTTGGAATAGTTTGAGAAAATTGGTGTTAGTTTTTCTTTAAAAGTGCAGTAAGATTCACCCATGAAACCATCTGGTCCTAGACATTTCTTTATTGGTAGACTCATTATTAGTAACTCAGTCTCATCTTTGATTACTGGTCTGTTCAGGTTTCCTGTATCTTCATGATCCTATATAGATATGTTATATTTCCAGAAATCTGTCCATTTCTTCCAGGTTTTCCAGTTGCTGGCACATACTCAGTTCTAGCATTTGTTCATGATTCTTTGTATTTCTGTGGTATCTTCTTATAATGTCTCATCTTTCATATCAGATTTTATTGATTTGAGTCATCTCTCTTTATCTTGGTTAGTCCGATCATATTTTATCAATTCTGTTTATCTTTTAAAAAAATCTAGCTATTTCATTAATCTTTTGTATTTAAAAAATGTCTATTGTATTTCTTCTCCAATTTTTCCTTCCTTCCCATGTAGGTAAATGGAACAAACCACAGAGATAAATCCATATGTCTACAAACAACTTATCTTTGACAAATGTACTAAAAAATTCAATGTATAAGTCTCTTCAATAAATGATATTGGGACAATTGGATCTATACTGCAGAAGTTGGAAACAAAAACAACACGTCATACCCTATACAAATCTAACTCAAAACAGATCACGGATCTAAATGTAAGACCTGAAGCCATGAAACTACTCTAGAAGACAACATAAGCGCAACACTCTAGTACCTTGGCATAGGCAATAATACAGTTTTGGATAAGACCTGAAATGCACAGAGAGTAAAAGCAAAAATGGACAAATGAGATTAATGGATTAATATCCATTATATATAAGGAGTTTAAGAAATTCAACAACAAACAGTCCATTCAAGAAATGGGCAAAGGATCTGAATAGATATTTTTCAAAGAAATACAAATTGCCAACAAATAATGAAACAGTGCTCAGAATCAGTAGCCACCAGAGAAATGCAAACAAAAACTATCATAAGGTATTAACTTACTACTGTTAGAATAGTTATTACTCAAAAGCAAAAAGTGACAAATTCTAGTGAGGCTGTGAAGAAAAGGGAACTCTCTTCTTGGTTGGTAGTAATTTAAATCAGCACAGTCTTTATGGAAAAGCTAGAGATTCCTCAAAAACTAAAAATTGATCTCCCATATGACCCAGCGATCCCACTTCTGGAAATATATCCAAAGGAACTGAAGTCAGCATACAAAAAGGGATACCTGCATTCCCATGTTGATTTCAGTCCAATCTACAATATCCAAGATATGTAAACAACTCAGAAGTCCATCACTTGATGACTACATAAAGAACAATGTGGTATATATAAATGATAGAACATTACTCAAGCATAAAAGAGACTCTTAAATCTGCAATAAAATTAATGGATTTCACTGAACTAAGTGAAATAAAACAAAAAGATAAATTCTAGATATTTTTCTCATATGTGGAAATACACACAGAGAATAAAAATGTGCAGATGTTACATTTCCTATATAGACATTTGTAAATACTATCTTCATTGAATCATATCCCTTACACAGTAATATCTTACCTCATTTTATGATCATTGTCATGAATCCCATTTTATGCAATATTAATATACCATTCCTGCTTGCTTTCAAGAAAAGATAGTATGCATATGTATATATTTGTGTATATGAAAGTCAAACCTAAGTGTATTCATGGAACTCTTTATGCTTTTCTGTATTGTCTGAAATATTTTTTAATTAAAAGGCAAAACAAAATGCAAAAAATAAAATAAAAATACATGCTCTACAGATGACTAAAAACTATATAGCATCTCATGCCAGTTCAGGGCAGGCTGTGTTGTCAAATTAGTTATAAAAAAAATTGCAATTTTCAAAGCTTTGGGATTTCATAATTGCAGATAAGGATATGGGAATACAAAATAAGATATAGTGACTAGAATGGGAAAAAATGGTTAAGACTTGAGAATGTTTGTATATAAAGGGAAATGTTTAAGGATTATGAAGTTGTATGGACTAGAGAGAAGGGAAGACTAAGGCAGAACTCCCCAAAGAGGGAGTTCATAAACCCCAGGGCCCATACATTCTGTACAAATGCGCTCCTAAGCCTTTAAGAGAAGACAGCTGAAATACACCATATCATAGCACTTATCACAGCCACCTGGCATCCACACAGGGCCGATGCTACATCAAGTCTTATCATAAGGACTAGGTCAGCAGAGCTGTATCATGGACTTAGCATCTTTGCGTCCCTGAAAATCTCCAGCATATGACCTCTATTTACAGCTGTTCAGTACATCCATTTTCATGAAACTCCTTTGTAAATGCAAAAGATGAGTATAGGAAAAGAAAATATTTGCTAGAAGGCAATAAACGTGGCTATGTCACATGCAGCATGCATTGGTTATTCCCATGGCTATGTTAACTAAAGGGGATGTCTGAAGCATCGTGACAGACTCTGAAGTGCGATAAACATGCCATGTGATTCAGTTACTCAGCCTCTCTGCTGACAGAGAACTAAGACCTGATCGCAGTAATTAAGGGGGTCAGGAGGGCATTGTAGAGGAAGGAAGTACTCCTTGAACAAGTAGACTTTCTCATAAAATAGCTCATCCCACTGTGGAATCTGTTCAGGAGTGACCCTCTTTAAATTTCACTCTCCAGTTCAATGGCAGACATACAACCACCCCTTCTCTCTTTATTCCTTCATTGCATCAACCCTCAATCTTGTTCTCCTTGCCAGTATCCTTCCATCTTCACAGGCCCTGCCTTCGTGATGGATGTGCACCTTTAGCTGATGTCATATTGATCAGTATGTCCAAAATGAACCTCTCTGCGTTATCACAATCCCATGCCTTTTCTTTTAAATGTTTATAAACACTGTCCTCATTTTTTCACAAACATAAAATTTATCATAGCTCCAGAGTCAGACTCTACATGCCTCTTCATTACTATCTAGATTCTCTCAATCTCCCTTCCAGAATATGACCATAGTTCCTGCACTGTTTTCCTTTCCTCCAATTCATCTGCTACATCAATAACAAAAACCTTAATCACTTAGGATTTGCATGCAGCAGTAAATAAGAGACCTCTGAAAACTAGTGGCATAGGAAGACCGGGGTTTATTTATTTCTCTCTTGCTTCAGTTTTCTTCCTGCTATGTACACTACCATATTTAACAGTGACTCTTCTCAAACTTTACAAAAGCTGACTATTGGCACACAAACTATAATATTAATTTCCAACAATGAACAAGAACATACAAGGAAAAAGGGCACAGTCAGTCCCCTTAAGGAACTTCCCTAGAAGCCTCAGATTAACTCGTGTTATAATCTGATGGCATCTTCAACCACAAGGGAGACAGATACAGTTTTTTAGTTGGTATCTATCATTCCTTTAAAATTGACAATCAGATAGTTTGAAAGTTTAGCAGAATGTTAAGAAGGCAGTATCAAACTTCCAGTCTAGTATTTCAAGATTAAGTGTATGGTGAAAAGAAGTACATTTACTCTAGTCTCATTGCTGACCAAGGTAAAGCTAGATTTGTAGCAGAATGTTCCAGTGTTTTCATGATCCAGCCCCAGCCAATTTTTACCAGCCCTTTTTCTCTATTATTCTTCAGAGTAGCTGTGCTCAGATTTTAATGTGCATATGAGGTGCTGGGGGAATCTTCTTGAGGTGTAAACTCCCATTCAGTAGATCTGGGATGGCACTAGAGCTTCTGCGTTTCTAGCAAGCTCCCAGGTGACGCTGATGCTACTGCTCCCCAAAATAGCAGGTGTCCAGAGCAGTGCTTCTCACATAGGATGATTTTGCCCATCCTCCCCCCTCCCTTAGGAACCATCTGAAAATGTCTGCAGCAATTTGTCACAACATGTGGCATCGGGATTGGGAAGACAGAGAATGCTACTAGGGTATAGCGGGTAGAAGGTAAGGATACTGCTAAATATCCCACAATTCACAGAATAGCCCTGTATGTCCAAGATTAATCTAATCGAAAATACCAATACTTCCAAGGGGGAGGATTCCTGATTGAGAAATAGCTTCCAGAAACCTGAATTTATATGATATTCCAATATGCCCTCAATTTTATTACCTTCATTGGCAATGTTGCAATTACTCCTTATCATCCCTTATTAATCCCAACTCTGTTAATTGACTTCTTAGACATGCATCAAGGCCCTGATGATATACTACCTGCTTTCTGAACGCATTCTAGCTCCTCTTATCACAGGCTTTGTCTCTCCTCCAAACTACTCTGTACGCACTTCTCTGTCCAGAAATAGATGATAAATTGAAGAAGGAAGATAGCATTCCTTTGTGGTAGCTAACATAGGAACCCTCCACTAGTGAGTTTTATTTTTATAGCTGGATATTTAAATTTATTTAAAATATGTACAAGTGATATATACTATATATATATACATAAAATACATATTAAGGCTTTAAAAAGTTGTCCTAATGCAGTTAATTCTCCATAGTTCTATCTTTCCTAGTGTCTTCCTTATACCAAAAACCAGTGCAGACTAACACTTTGCAGTCCTCATAGTACCTAAATGTGATTTCTACAGATAGATTTTAAATGCAGTAAAAGGAAAGCTTGAAGACTTTCATTTAGGGCCACTGTCTGTCATTAAGCCTCCCCTGCTCTTTTTCAGAGCCAGGGTTCACGGACCAGCACCTATTTACCTGGTTGGCTAAGATTAAAATGAGTAATGGATCCTCCGTGCCATCAGGATGGCTTCTAATGCATTTTTCATTAAGTTGAACTCCCACTTGGGTCCTCTTTCTGAGGTTCAGACAGAGGTAAGAGAGGCATGTGCTTGCTTGTTTACTAGCATTTAAACAGGATTGCTCTTTTCTCACAAACCATAACAATTCTGTGCTTAAGATGATTTCTGGGAAGGTAGAAACATGGTGTTTATTTGACCATCTGTTAAGAGAGTACTGATTCATTAGAAGAGACTTTCAAATGACTCACATTTCAGAATTTTAATATTTCAGGAGGTCAGATGGATAACCTGCTGTCCATTAATACAAACATGTATACACATATATAAACACATATATTCAACACACATATGCACATACACTTAGATTGGACACACATACATACTCACAAATTCACACATAGATATGTTTTCCCACATACACACACACATATATATACACACTCACATGATGTGATCTCTCTCTGTATACATACATATATACACATTCATATACACACATGCATATATAATAGTATATGTTATATATATGTGTATATATATATGTGTATGTGTGTGTATGTATAAATGTGTGTGTGTGTATATATATATATATATATATATATATATATATAGTTCCTCAAAGATATCAGGTCCTAATCCCTGGGACCTGTTACCTTATTTGGAAAAAAGGTCCTCACTAATGCTACCATCTTGTGATGGGGAAATTACCCCGAGTTGTCCAGATGGACCCTAAATGCCATCACAAGCGTCTTTATAACAGAGGCAGGGAGAGCCTACACACACAGAGAAAAGGAAAGGTCACGTGAAGATAGAGACTTGAGCGATGTGGCCACAACTCAAGGAAAGCCAACAGTTAGCAGAGGAAGAGACAAGGATTAATTTTTTCTCAGAGCCTCTCCAGGGAGGGCAGCCCTTCCAAACACCTGGCTGATTTCAAGCACAGTGATTCTGATGTCAGACTTCTGGCCTCCAGAACTGCAAAGAAGAAGTTTGTTGTTTAAGCTACTAAGTTTATAGTAATTAGTTACAAAAGCTTTGTGAAGCTCATGGAACACACATCAACATCTATACATAACTGTATGCATATAGTCACATATTTATACCCTTGTCTACTGTGCACACACATACACACCTATAATTCCTGGGTATAATCTCATGCATCCATACTCAGACACACACACGATTACATATGTGTACTGAAATGTTGGCTACCACCAAAACACCTTCAATGAAACCAAAAACTTGAATCATCTCCTTTTACAATAAATGCACAAGAAAATAAGGTGTCAAAAAGTTAATAATTCAGAGATGAGGCTAATAATGAATTTCCCCAATTTTAATCTTGCTCATAAATAACTAGATGAAAATCTCTTACACACTAACCACTCTAATTGTTTTATAGGTATAATCACAAAAATCATATATACAGATAAACAGCTTGCTCAGGGTCACAAAGTGACAGAACTGAGATGAGTTAAGGCATTAGAATTCCAAAGACTATGCTTTCACCAATAAGAAACAGTGACTTTAAGGATCTTAACATTTGTCTTCAATAAAAATCTATGCATTTTTGTTTTACAACATTTCACCGGTACCACTTGCTATTTCATTTCCAGTCATAGCATCTGTGGGTATGCCAGAAACAGGGCTAACTTGTCTTCTTCATCTCAAATCAGAGTTACATCTGCTAAGAGTTTCTCTTGGCCTGCTGATCCATTCTGCTGCTACACAATATGAGGCCTTGGGCCAGCAGGGACATGGCCTGACTACACGCACTGTGCACACGTGACACAAGTCCCCACCAGCAGCTTCTTGACCAAGCTTTCCAGGTGCCACTCACAGTCTTGGAGCTTTTGTAGGAATGTGGTTTGGGAAACATTATCACTGTATTTCCATACAAGCATGTGTGTGTGTGTCACATATTCTCATGTACAAATTTAAAGAATGCGCTATGATAAATACGTGTTTCATTTGTAAGGGCCAGACTATTACAAATTGAGTCTTCCTGGAATCAGATTTAGGATCTTTATACCTACACTCCACTATACAGTGTAGCCACAAATAGCTAACTATTTTCAGGCCAGATATTCTGATTAGAGTAAAAACTATTTCTCCAGAGGCTTGGGGGAAATATAGCAAACCTTTTTCTACAAAAATAGGCCATTCTTAGTGAGTAATTAAAATACAGCTTTGTTCATTAAGTTCCTACACAGGGATTCATTCTCTCAGGCCACGCTGAACAATTGCCCGACTCAACCTATGTCTATGCTAGCTCTGGAATTCCCCAAATCATCACGTTCCAGCCATGAGTCCTGGCTGACCTATACCCTTCCAACCCCCAATTTTTTTTTGACAGGCAGAGTGGACAGAGAGACAGAGAGAAAGGTCTTCCTTTACCGTTGGTTCACCCTTCAATGGCCACTGCGGTCGGCACATGGCGCTGATCCGAAGCCAGGAACCAGGTGCTTCTCCTGGTCTCCCATGGGGTACAGGGCCCAAGCACTTGGGCCATCCTCCACTGCACTCCCTGGCCACAGCAGAGAGCTGGCCTGGAAGAGGGGCAACCGGGACAGAATCTGGCGCCCCGGGTGTGCTGGGGCTGCGAGGCGGAGAATTAGCCTATTGAGCCGCGGCGCCAGCTCCAACCCCAAATTTTTGACAATCAGAACTCTCACTCTCAGACGGAACCAGGTAACACTGTAAACAGTCATATTGTCCTGGTTTCCCAATGCTTGCCTTCCATTTTGTGTCAATAGGTAGAGAGGAGTCAGGTATTCAGATACAAACTTGAACACCCACCAAACTACCTGGATAACATGTTCACCAACCATCGTTTTTGAAACCTGGTCCCTTCCTTGATGCTGTGATTTGAACCTCACCACCAAGACTACTGCTTCAAAGATACAGACATATCTGCACCACACCCAGGAGGGCAGAAGGGCAGTAGGAGGGCTTCCTTCTCAAATCTCCCAGACAGTCTGAGCTGGGAGGCTCACACACAGGATCACTGAAACAAAGCAGGCAGTCCAGGGAAAGCAGCAGGAGCCATCGCTTGAGGGGTCAGTGAGCAAAGTGAGCAACGTGTAGCCTAATCTGCACCTGGGACAAAGGGTTAGAGGAGCTGTAAGAACAGATTCCCTTGGTATTTTCTGGGTATAAAAGAAGCAGCTATGAGAAAGGCCCAGCTCAAAGGCTGTAGATATTTCGCTCTGGCCAGAGCTGAGGGAAGTTCATCAGCCGAGACAGAGGAGGGTTTGTTTTCATTTTTGACAGTCCCCATATACATGAGGAATCTGGCCTTGTCCTTGAGCATCCTCCTTGCTGTCCCTCCATTACGTTCTCTCATTTGTCCTGAGAGAGACATTCAAGTGCAGCGGACAACCTTTATCACACCAGCAAATGGAAATGCCAAGTTCAGCCAGATCTTGGAGGGCAAAAGATGCGCTTGATGCCTTCACTGAGGACATCAGTGAGCAATGCCTGGTCTCTGAAGATAAGCACCAGCCTTCTTTGATCTTAGAGTCTCTGCAAATCCTCCTGATGTGCCCCAGAGGGCAGTGGACCGTGAGCTAGATTAAAAGAGGAGTCATGGAGAAGAGGTGGCAGTGTCCTTTGTGGAGAGGAGGTGTAGCTCCTGTCCTCAGGGGTTCACGATAATATCCAAGTGTCATTCACTTACATACATGGACAACGGAGAAGTCATGAAATTCTACTGTGGTCACAAGTTTTCCCTTTCTCTAAAGCAGAATGACTTTCACCTGCGGAAAAAACCTTCCCCTGTGGATGACATGACACTGCTAGAGTGCTGTCTGTGATATTTTGGGGTTTCAAACTGACTTTTCTGTTTCCTATGTGTTTTGCTTCTCTTGGTTTAAAATAGACACCTTGCTGGTTTGCAGGTGTTTGCTCTTATGACATTCCAAAATCTATGAGTATTTTTATTTGAAAGGAAAAGAATCCAGTTCAGTGTTTACATAATCAGCAAAATGAGAAATGAAGGAAAATAGCTAAAGGTGAGACCCCAAGGAAAGGACCTTGGTTTTTGTTCTTCTATTCTTCCATGCTCAATTTTTCCTTATTTCATTCTTACTTTTCTTTCATCCTTTCTTATTTAGATATTAGCTAAAAAAAAAAAAAAAAAAAAAATCTGGGCTGGCGCTGCAGCTCACTAGGCTAATCCTCCACCTGTGGTGCCGGCACTCTGGGCTCTAGTCCTGGTTGGGGCGCTGGATTCTGTCCCGGTTGCTCCTCTTCCAGTCCAGCTCTCTGCTGTGGCCCGGGAGTGCCGTGGAGGATGGCCCAGGTGTTTGGGCCCTGTACCCGGGTGGGAGACCAGGAGGAAGCACCTGGCTCCTGGCTTTGGATTGGAGCAACGCGCCAGTGGTAGCGGCCACTTCGGGGTGAACCAATGAAGGAAGACCTTTCTCTCTGTGTCTCTCTCTCACTGTCCAAAAAAAAAAAAAAAAAAAATCTGTAGGTTGGAATAATTCCCTCTGTTTTGGCCAAGTTATCAAGATGAGCCCTCTGGGAACACAAATCAAAGACGAATTCTCATCCCTGGAACTCAGAGGACACTAAACACATCTGTGGACTGAGGAATTAGGGTGAATCATTCCATCTTCTGCCAAATTGTGTCCTAAAAACAGAAGAAAATTCTCCCCACATTGAAATGTAGCAATGCTGATATAGTGCTGGATAACTGATATTATGGGTCATGATCACTAGGGTCACCTTAGCTTGGTCATTATGGTGAGCATTAGAGCTAGGGCAACTGGCAAGAAGTAGCTGGAGTCAGATGTATCGACAGTTGGGATTAGACAAATTTGGAGCTTAGAGAGACAAGCTGTCATACACTCCTGTGGTGACCTGTATGGCCCAAGAGTTCCTCTAGATCAAACAATAGTCAGGAAAATGGGCCCAATAGCAGCAGTCTGAGAGCTTACTGAGAACCTTTTGATGATGTTTAATTTCAGTATCCTCTTTGCAAAGCCGCTCTTTAAATATTTTCCTCATTTTTTGGTATTGATTTTTTTGATTTTTGTATTACAGAAATACAGTTATACATACATTCATATGTACAAGATGCTTCCAAAAGTTTGTTGGAAATAGAATTATTATAAATTTTCATGCAAAAGATTTTGAAACATACATACAGTAGTCTTCAAAAAGGTCATCGAAATACATATGAAAAATGCTCATGCATTTCAAAAATGTTTTGCACAAAATTATCTTTTGATTTTTCCACAAATTTTTGAAAATCCCTGATACCTAGATAGAGGAATACTGAGAAATAATACATCTAATATAGATCACTAACTGTCTTCTTATATATGACTTGCCTTGTCACTTTATTAATTTTATTTTGTTGACTGACAATTATCTGCACATATTTGTGAGGTGTACATTGTTGTGTTTTGATTAACCATAATGTTCAGGATTAGTGAGTACAATTTACTGTCTCCTTTTATGATTATCAATTTTTAGTATGCAGTTTATAAAAGCAATTCTACCTTAATTTCAAAAGAATATTCTCTTCCATCTTATTCTAGACACTTTATTGTTATACCCTACACATTTAGGTCTATAACACATCTCACCTCAATTTTTGCATGTAGTATGAGAAGGGCCAATGCTAATTTTTCCTTCACATTATTATCCATTTGATTGAACATCATTTATTGGAAAGAGCTTCTTCCTACAAACTTCAGTGGTCCCTATCATAAAATGAGGTGATTCTGTGTATGTGTATTCGTGTATGTGTATTGTTTTTGTCCTTATTTTCTTCCATTGTTTTATTTAAATGTCATTGTCCCACAATAAGCCCCTCATTCTGTGGCTTTATAATAAACAAATCTTTTGTTTGAGACACAGACAGCGTTCCCATTGCTGATCCACTTTCTAAATGTCTACAGTGTGTCTCAGCTGAGGCTGAAGCAGGGTACCCAGGAACCCAATCCATGTCTGTCAAGTAGCCATCAGGGACCCAACCATTTGAACTGTTATCTACTTTCTCTATGGGGTGTGCATTAGCAAGAAGCTGGAATCCAAAGATGATCTAGGAATTAAATCCCCAGCACACTGATATGGGATACAGGAATCTCAACTGGCATCCTAACTGCCAGGTCAAATGCCAACCCTGATAAATCAACCTTGATACTGGCTAGTTTTAAGCTCTCCAGTTTTATTATTCTTCAAGTTTGTCATGGTTATTCTACATATTTGAATATTCATCTATATTTTAGTATTTGTCAGTATCATACCATACACACAAAAAAATTCATGAAATTTTTAATGGGATAATATTGAACCAATAGGTCAGTTTAGGGAGACTCGACATCTTAGGAATATTGAGTCTTCTTAACACAGTAAATGTACTTCCTTTTTATCAGTTCATCTTTAATTCCTCTTAATAATGTAGTTGGAGGTACAGAGGTCTTGTACCTTTTACATTAAATTGATTCCTAAGTATTATAGATTTTCGGTATTTTGTTAGACTTTTTCCTACTGCAGTTTTAATCTCAATTCCTAAGAAGTTGATACTAGTTAATGGAAATAAGATTGTTTTTTGTAAATTGATGCTGTACTCAGCAATCCTGCTGAGTTAACCTGTTACTTCTAGCAATACATAGAATTTGTATGGTCACTCATGTTTTACATATAATATCATTTGCTAATAATTACAGTGCTATTCTGTACCACCTTTACATATTTTTATCTCTCTGTTGCCTGTTGCACTGTCTTCAGTACAATGTTGGGCAGAATAAATGACAATGGATATATTTGGCTCCTAAACTCTAGGGTAACAACAGGCTAGGCGAGAATGTCAATATATATCCCAAATCTTAAGAGAAAAAAAACTGTCAATGAAGAATATTGTATCCTGCAAAGTTCTCATTTATGAATGAAAGTGAAAGAAAGATATTACATAACAAACAAAAATTGAAAAAATTTGTCACTACTCATCCAGCCTTACCAAAGATGCATACAGAAGTGCTACAAACAGAAACATAGAAACATGGTCATCGCTATGAAAAAAGGTGAGTACAGAAAATCTCTAAGGAGAAGTACAAAGGAAATCCAAAGTAAACAATAGGAACATTTATGGAAAAATGGCAGGGTAAGTTGTTACTTATCAATAGTCATGTTGAATGTAAATGGCCTCAACTCTGCAGTAAAAAGATACAGACTGACTGAACAGATTAAAAAACAAAACCCATTTATTTGCTGCCTACAAGAAACACATCTCACCATCAATGATACCCACAGTCTGAAAGGATGGAAAAAGATACTCCCTGCTAACAGCAACCAAAAAAAAAAGTGTTGTAGCCATCCTAATATCAGAAAAAAATGGACTTTGACACAAAAACTGTTAAGAGATAATGAAGGGCACTATGCGATGATTAAGGAATTCATTCAACAGGAAGAAGTGACTATAATAAACATATATACACCTAATTACAGAGCACCTGGCTATTTAAAAGAAATGTTAGGGATCTAAAGGCAGACATAGACTCCAATATAATAGTAATGGGGAACTGCAATACCCTGCTGTCAACAACAGACAGATCAACCAGAGAGAAAACCAGCAAGGAAACAACAGAGTTAATTGACACTACAGACCAAATGGACCTAACAGATATCTACAGAACTTTTCATCCTACAGTTGCAGAATATACATTTGTCTCACCAATGCACAGAAATTTCTCTAGGATAGAATACATAATGGGCCACAAAGCAAGTCTCAGCAAATTAAAAAAATCAAAACCATACCCCGAATATTCTCTGAATACAACTGAATGATGCTGGAAATCAGCAACTCGGGAATCTCTAAAACATATGCAAACACATGGAGACAGAACATTACTTTGAAGGAACAGTAGGTCATAGAAGAAATCAATGAGAAATCAAAACATTTCTGGAGACAAATGAAGACAACAATACAACATGTCAAGACTTATGATACACAACAAAAACAGTGTTAAGAGGAAAGTTCATAACAATTATTGCCTACATCAAGAAATTGGAAAGGTATTAAAATAACGCAATCTCAATACATCTTAAAGACCTGGAAAAACAACAGCAACCCAAACCCAAAATTAGGAGAAAAAATAAGTAAATTAGAGAGCAAAACTGAACCCCCCCAAAATACAAAACCTCAGCAAAATGAAGAGCCATTTTTTTGAAAAAATAAACAAAACTGACACATCATTGGACCAACTAACCAAAAAAAAAAAAAAAAAAGAGAAGACTCACATCAATAAAGTTAGAGATGAAAAAATGAAAGGTAACAATGGATACCACAGAAATAAAAAGGAATCATCAGATGCCACTACAAGAGCTGTATGCCAAAAAATTGGGAAACCAGAAGAAATGAATAGATTCATGGACACATGCAACCTACAAAATTGAGCCATTAAGACACAGAAAATCTAAATAGACCAGTGACTAAGATGGAGATTGATCATTAATAAAGACCCTCCCAACAAAGCCCAGGACCAAATGGTTTCATTTCTGTATTCTACCAGACATTTAAATAACTAACTACAATTCTTCTCAATCTATCCAAAACAACTGAAAGGGAAGGAATCCTCCCAAATTAAGCCAGCATCACCTTAATTCCTAAACCTGAAAATGATACAACAGAGGAAGAGAACAACAAAGAAATTTCCCTGATGAACGTAGATGCAAAAATCCTCAATGAAATTCTAGCCAATCAAATCCAACAACACATCAGAAAGATCATTCAGCAAACCAAGTAGGATTTATCCCTGGTATGCAGGAATGGTTCAACATTCACAAATGAATAAATGTGACACATCACATTAACAAACTAAAAACAAAAACCATATGATTATCTCAATAGATGCAGGGAAAGCATTTGATAAAACACAACATCCTTTCATGACGAAAACCTTAAGCAACTGGGTATAGAAGGTATACTCCTCAACACAATCAAGGCAATTTATGACCATCCCATGGCCAGCATCCTATAAAATGGGAAAAAGTTGGAAGCATCCCTGCTAAGATCCACAACCAGACAACGATGCCCACTGTCACCATTGCTATTCAACATAGTCCTGGAAGCTTTAGCCAGAGCCATTAGGCAAGAAAATAAATCATGGGATATAAATTGGGAAAGAGGAAGTCAAATTATCCCTATTTGCAGATGGCATGATTCCATATATAGGGGATCCAAAACACTCCACTAAGAGGCTACTGGAACTCATAGAAGAGTTTGATAAAGTGGCAGGATACAAAAGCAACACACAAAAAATCAAGAGCCTTTGAATTCACATAAAATGCCTCTGCAAAGAAAGAATTTCAAAGATCAATCCCATATGCAATAGCTACAAAAAAATTAAATACCCCGGAATAAATTTAACCAAGGACATCAAAGATCTCTATAATTACCAAACACTATAGAAACAATGGAAAGCCTTCCATGTTTGTGAATTAGAAGAATAAATATCATCAAAATGTCCATACTAGTGAAATCAATTTATGTATTCAATATGATACCAATCAAAATACCAAGGACATTCTACTCAGATATACAAAAAAATCTGAAATTCATATGGAAAAATAGGAGACATCAAATAGCTAAAGCAATTTTATACAACAAAAACAAAGCCAGAGGCATCACAATACCAAATTTCAAGACATACTGCAAGGCAGTTAATCAAAATAGAATGTAACAGGCACAGAAACAGATGGATAGCCCATTGGAACAGAATAGAAACACAAGAAATCAACCTATGCATCTATAACCAACTTATCTTTGACAAAGGAACTGAAATGAATCCCTAGAACAAGGACAGTCTCTTCAAAATATGGTGCTCTGAAGACTGTATTTCTGCATGCAGAAGTATGAAGCAAGACCAGGACCATATACCTTACATAAAAATCACTCAAAATGAATCAAAGACCTAAGTCTATGACCCAATATCATCAAATTATTAGAAAACACTGAGGAAGTCCTGCAAGATATTAGCATAGGCAGAGACCTCTTGAAAAAGACCCCAGAGGCACAGGCAATCAAAGCCAAAATTGACAAACAGGATTACATCAAATTGAGAAGCAACTAAATAGACAATGGAAAGAATGGGAGAAATTATTTGCAAACTATGCAATTGATAAAGGTTTAATATCCAGAATCTATAAAGAGCACAAGAAATCAAACAACAAGAAAACAAACAACCCAGTTAAGAAATAGGCAAAGGGCTTAAATAGGCATTTGTCAAAACAGGAAATCCAAATGGCCAACAGATACTTGAGAAAATGCTCAGGATCTCTAGCCATCACCAAAATGCAAATCAAAACCACAATGAGATTTCACCTCATCCCCATTTTAATGGCTTTCATACAGCAATCAACAAACAACAAATGCTGGGAAGGATGTGTGGAGGATGTGAAGATGTTGGTGGGAATGTAAACTGGCACAGCTACTGTGGAAGACAGTATGGAGATACCTCAGAAATCTGAATATAGACATTTCATATGACCTAGCCATCCTACACTGGGGAATTTACCCAAGGGAAATGAAATCAACATATGAAAGAATTATCTCTACTCCTATGTTTATTGCAGCTCATTTCACAATAGCTACGACATTGAATCAACCCAAATATCTGTCAACTGAATACTGGATAAAGAAATTGTGGGATATGTACACCATGGAGTACTGCATAGTGGTTAAAAAAAAAAAAAGAAATCCTGTCATTTGCAACAAAGTAGACAAAACTCGAAAACATCATAATTAGTAAAATAAGCCAGTCCCAAAAGGAGGAATACAATATGCTTTCCCTGATCTGTAGTAACAAATAGAGCATCTAAAAGGTAATCTATAGAACTGAAATTGACACTTTGAGATGAGAGGACTTTGAACAGCCCTGGTCTCTGCTATTGAAGAAGTTTTTTTTCATACTATTTGTTGAATACTTTACTGAATATATTGTTACTCTTATGTGTATTAAGTTAATTGAAAACAAATTTTAGTAAAAAAAAAATAAGAATGGGAGTAGGAGAGGGAGAAAGAAGAACAGTGAGGATTGGAAGGCAGGCAGGATGGAAAGAATTACAATGCTCCTAAATTTCTATTTATGAAATGCATGAAGCTTGTATGCCTTCAAAAACAGGTTTCTGAGGAAAAACAAAGAACACTAAAAATAGAAACAAATGATAAAACAAATATTTTACCATAAACTGAATATTTCACATATGTACACATATCAGATTTAGGATATGTTTATTATTCCTGTATTTTTAATGTCACAAATATTGTGTTATCAAATACTTTTCTACACAAACTGAGAATACCATGGATTTTTCAATTTTAGGCTAACAATAATGGAAGTACAATAAGGCTCAAAATGTGTGTATATCAAAATAAAATGTATAGCCTTATGTTTGTACCAGAAAATAAAAACTGTGAAACCTCAGAATTAAAGTTAAAAGAAAGGATATAATAAAAAAATCAATCAATGAAAGACAATTGACAAATGATGAAAGAAAATTTAGAAACCAAACAGCTGATTCTTTGAAAAGATCAACAAAAACAATTTTGAAAATAATCCATTCTTTGAAGTACTTGATGCTTTATACTTCCTTGCTATGATATTTGGTATAATAAAGGCATCTGTAATATTTAAGAAAAATAAGACCTTATTACCCTGATCATGAAAAGGAATTCAAGTCAACAACATGAGGAATTAAAGATGAATCCCTATAGATTCTACATCTATTACAATGATCACAAGAAGATACTACCAAGGACTTTACACTAACAAATTCAACAATTAAAATGAAATTTAACAAATTCCTTGAAAAATACAACTTTACTAAATTGACAAAAGATAAAACAAAGTGTAATCCTAGGTGTTTTATTTTCATGCTCAAATTGCTTTCTCATTTCCATTATGATTTCTGCTTTAATCCATAACTAATTTCTAAGTTCAGAGTTTTAAACATATTGATATATTTCTAATTTTATTCTAACGATAATTAGAAAATATATCTCTATTATTTCAAACCTTTGAAACCTTATCTTAATTTATGGTTCAGTACAGGGTATGTTTTTGTAAAGTCCACAAGTAGCCATTTGAAAACAATGTGAACTCTGAATTGACTGTTTTAAAAATTACATATATTTCAATTTTGTTAAATTTCTTAATATGTAAACTTTCCATGCCCTGAACAAATTTTTTGGTCTTTTTTTGTCTGTACCTGGGAGAACAGATGTTAAATCTCCATCTTTCAGTGTCAGTATGTTTGTTTATCTTGCTAGTTTTTTCAACTCATGCTTTATATATTTTCAAATTTTGTTACTAGTTGCATACAAATTTAGAGGTTTCATATCTTCTGTTTGACATTAAGTGTTATTAAGTCTTTAAGTGTTATAAAGTATTATAAACCTTTCTCTCTGTCTCTTTCTCTCACTATCCACTCTGCCTGTCAAAAAATAAAAAATAAAAAAAATAAAAAAGGCCGGCGCTGCGGCTCACTAGGTTAATCCTCCACCTTGCGGTGACAGCACACAGGGTTCTAGTCCCGGTTGGGGCGCCGGATTCTGTCCCGGTTGCCCCTCTTCCAGGCCAGCTCTCTGCTGTGGCCAGGGAGTGCAGTGGAGGACGGCCCAAGTGCTTGGGCCCTGCACCCCATGGGAGACCAGGATAAGTACCTGGCTCCTGCCATCGAATTAGCGTGGTGCGCTGGCCGCAGCGCGCTGGCCGTGGCGGCCATTGGAGGGTGAACCAACGGCAAAGGAAGACCTTTCTCTCTGTCTCTCTCTCTCACTGTCCACTCTGCCTGTCAAAAATAAATAAGTAAAAATAAAAAAATAATAAATGAAAATAAACGTGTTATAAAGTCTCCTTATTACTTCAAAGGGTATTCTATCTTAATAAAGGTAATTTTTGTTGACGTGCTCTATGGTTCACTAGGCTAATCCTCCACCTGCAGCGCTGGCACTCAGGTTCTAGTCCTGTTTGGGGCGCCAGATTCTGTCCCGGTTGCTCCTCTTCCAGTCCAGCTCTCTGCTGTGGCCCGGGAAGGCAGTAGAGGATGGCCCAGGTCCTTGGGCCCTGTACCCGCATTGGAGACCAGGAGGAAGCATCTGGCTCCTGGCTTCAGATCGGCACAGCGCACTGGCCGCAGAGGTCATTTGGGGAGTGAATCAACGGAAGGAAGACCTTTCTCTCTGTCTCTCTCTCACTGTCTAACTCTACCTGTCAAAAAAAAAAAAAAAAAGATAATTTTTGTGGCTATTATTTGAGTGTTTTTATTTATATAAGGTACAAAAATTTCATGGATTTCATATATTCAGATTTAGGAGCATAGTGATATTTTACATATTTTCTATTCTTTACTTTTAACCTGTCTTTGTTGTCAATCTATTTTCAGTATGTTTCTTATAAAACACATACATTTGGGCTTTGATGTATTCCTTTTTCATTCAGGCTGATAATCTTATCTTTTAATTGAATTGACTATTTACATTTTGTTCAAATAAGAAAATCATTGGGGTTATGCTTAGTATTTGGTGATTTATTTTCTATTTCTTTTGTTTTTTATTCCTTTATTTTTGTTTTCTTTCATGTTTTGATGAAACAATTATTTTTTATTCTCCTGCGTATTCACATATTAATTAGCTGTTATCCTAGAGACTTCGATGCACACCCTTCACGTATTACATTTTACCTTAACTGTTCTCTTTTGTCAAACTTTATTTAAGGTAAGTGAATTTTTATGTATCTCATATATACAGATTTAGGAACACAGTGATACTTCCCACCCTAACCTCCCTCCCACCCAAGCTCCAACCCTTCTTCCTCTTCCCTTGCCCATTCCCTCTTTTAATTTTTACAAAGATCTACCTTCAGTTTACTTAATGATCATGAAGTTAACCCTATCCTAAGTAACAGAGTTCAAAAAACAGTATGAAGGAAAAAAAAAAAACTGTTCCTCAACGGCAGGCACAAGGGATATAAACAAGCTTTGAATCCCAAAATGTCCATTTCACTTCAGTACATTATATTTTAGGTACTTCTACTACTTCCCAAATAACAAGATAAAATTATAAGCATTTAATTCACACAATTCTACCATTTCCTTTATTGTTTCCATATACCTTCCTTTTAACATTTGTTACAATTTTGGCAAAAATACCACTGTTGTTTTAAAGAGTATTATATAGTATTTACCCATACAAGTATCTTTCCATGTTTTTTATTACTTCTTTAAATATTTTATTTATTTGAGAGGTAGAGTTATAGATAGTGAGAGGGAGAGAGAGAAAAAGATCTTCCATTTGCTCGTTCACTCCCCAGATGGCTGCAACAGCTGGAGCTGAGCTGATCCAAAGTCAGGAGCTTCTTCCAGGTCTCCCACATGCTTGCAAGGGCCCAAGTGCTTGGGCCATCTTCCACTGCTTTTCCAGGCCATAGCAGAGAACTGGATCACAAGAGGAGCCGCTGGGACCAGAAGCAGCGCACATATGGGATGCCAGCGCCACAGGCAGAGGATTAACCTACAGTACTCATTTCTTAAGTATTTCTTTACTAATTATTTATTTCTTTACTCCTTTTTGCAGTGTGTCAAGATTCACTTTTCTTCAGCCTGATGAACTTCTGCTAATATTTTTTATACTACAAGTGTGTGCTGCTGGTATCAAACTGTCTAATATTGGGGCCACTCTGTGGCACAGTGGGTAAAGCTGCCTCCTGCAGTTCTGGCATCCCATATGGGTGTAGGTTTGAGTCCTAGCTGCTCCACTTCTGATCCAGCTCTCTGCTACGGCTAGGAAAGCAGCAGAGGACGGCCCAAGTCCTTGGGCCCCTGCATCCGCGTGGGAGACATGGAAGAAGCTCCTGGCTTTGGATCGGCACAGCTCTGATTATCGAAGTTATTTGGGAAGTGAGCCAGCGGATGGAAGCTCGCTCTCGCTCTCTCACTCTCTCTCTCTGCCTCTGCCTCTCTAAGTCTGCCTTTCAAATAAATAAATAAATCTTTAAAGAAATTGTGTAATATTTTCTTTGTCTGCAAGAACCTTTATTTAGACTTTAGTTTTGAAGAGTATTTTCAATCTATTTAAATTGACATTTCTGTCTTTTCAACTCCTTAACAATAACAACCCATTGTTTTTTGTTTGTTTGTTTGTTTTGACAGGCAGAGTGGATAGTGAGAGAGAGACAGAGAGAAAGGTCTTCCTTTGCCGTTGGTTCACCCTCCAATGGCTGCCACGGTTGGCGCGCTGTGGCCAGTGCACCGCGCTAATCCAAAGCCAGGAGCCAGGTGCTTCTCCTGGTCTCCCATGGGGTGCAGGGCCCAAGCACTTGGGCCATCCTCCACTGCCTTCCCGGGCCACAGCAGAGAGCTGGCCCGGAAGAGGGGCAACCGGGAAAGAATCCGGCGCCCTGACCGGGACTAGAACCCTGTGTGCCGGCGCCACTAGGTGAAGGATTAGCCTTATTGAGCCGCAGCGCCGGCCAACAACCCATTGTTTTCTAATTTTATAACGTTGTTTAAACACTGGCCACCAAGTTTATCATTGCTAGTTTTTATGTAATACATTTTTTATTTCCTAACTTGAAGATTTGCTTTTGGCCTTAAGCAGTTTGACTAATTTTGCAGTTTTTTTAAATAAAGATCTTTTAAACCTTTGAAATAAAGGTTTATATAATTATAATACCTGTAATCCTAACTGTTCCTAAGAGGTAAAGAAAGGAAAAATTTTAGACTTAAAATGCAGTTAATATCATTAACATTTCCCAGAAAGAGATTAACAATAACACTGTGTCTTATTTTTTAAAATAGGATCTAAAAATATTGGGACATTTGGAGAAATGATCCCTGTGAAAGAAATACTAGAATCACTGAATCCTTTCAGATATCGATTTATCTTAACATCCATCCTCAATTCACACCCTCACAAAATCAGCAAATTTATATTTTAGCCAAATACAAAAGCAAATGTATGTGGTTTATCCCTATTATTTACAGAACTGTGTTCGTTAAATTTCCTTTCTAAAATTTATTTATGACCTCCAAATCAGTATTCAAGGATCTTGCAAGGTCATTTGTAGGCACACATAAATGGTAAATGATTTGATTTACCTGCCAAACCCATCTCCAGTTGAGGTCAAACAAGGTAGACTCTTCTGCTTCTCATAACGTAAACAATGATCTTTTTCATAATTTCAAGTCAGGTTTTTGCTTTTTTATGCATTTTGTTGGTGGCTGTAGCACTTAAACTTGAGCTCAATATAGTGTGTAGGTGCTGGTTAGTGTTCCTTAACACAAGAAAGCCAGGATGTGCCTCATGGGGGGAAAATAACGTGTCAGATGAGCTTCATTCTGATGTGAGCTATCATGCTAGGGACCAAGGTTCAGTGTCATTGAATCAACAATACATGGTAGACAACACATGAGTTTAAGCAGAAACACATAGAAAAGTTACATATTCATTGTTTGACAAAAGTGTTTTCCTGAGAGGCTTACAGGAACCTAACCTTGTATTTCCCCTAGGAGTAAGGGTTTCATATTCACAAATTCTGCATTGATGGTGACTTTACAGACCTTCCTTAAATAAAGAGAATCTGCTACAATGGACAGTAAAATTGAATAGTAAGCATAAAGTGGATAGTTTCAGATTTTAAATACTGTTGAGCTAGGAACTGTGATGACAGTACACCCAATGTAAGTTGGATTTCTAAAACCAGTTGAACTATTAAGAATATATTCTGCACAAACACAAAGTCTCACTTTTGTTTGGTCAAAGAGGGACTTTCTTTACCTATTTAATGTATTTCTCAACTAAAACATACTAGCTCTCAACATGGCAGCAATCACCCAGCTTGGCTATTCCTATCTTTCAGTTCTTGTTTCACTAATTGAGGTTGTCTGCAAGTATTCTCAGCATTTATGAAAGAGACCATGCAATAGGGGTGACTTTCTATGTGGTCACGTTAGGAGGCACTCATGCCACATTGTTCTAGCCCTACTGAGGTGGCACAATGAAGAGGTTCACCGTGGACAGGCTGAAGTCAAACCTCCAAGCTGCAGTGCAGCTCTGCCCCTTGCCAGCTGAGGGACACTGGACACACTGCCTAAATTCTCTGTCCCTGCATCTCCTCATTATAAAACGATGAAAATACTACCTCAAGGAATGCGGAAGGTTAAATAAGATAATGGTGATAGAGTGCTTAGAACACTGTACCATTTGAGATGTTTAATCACTTATCATTCTTATTTAACAGCTCTGTGTTCAAAATAAAGATGTGTTAGGTGAAATGAGAATGTTGAATGGTTAAACTAAAGAAGCCTTCAATAAGCTAAAAGCGAGAAGTTGGGTGACCTGCAGGACAGTATTTTTCTTCCTCCTCAGCATATGAATTACAGTAAGTCACAGATATACAGATTGATTACCTATTGATCAAATCTATAGATGATATAAAATAGTATGAATTCAGTTCAAAAGTGTTATTTTTCCATGGAATTGATAGATTTTACTGTTACCAAAATTATTGTTCTAAAAGTTGAAACTGAATTTAGAGTATCCTATTAATCCTCTCCTGATGACAATTGCATGCATACATTTTGAAAGCATTTCCATTTGTCTTCAACCAAAGATTTCCTGACTGAATTTTCACCATAGTGAGAGAGAAGCTTCCAACACTATGGAAATCAAGAGTCCTGCCAAATTCTATATAGGTAGCACACCTGGATTATTAATTTTAGTTGTAGATAGATTGGGGATGAAATTTTGGTGATATGTTAAGTTTAACCAAAAGAAAGCAGGAAATAGGAAAGTAACACATGCCCTTATGAACAACTCAAAAAGCTAATAATAGGAAAGATGGGTGGGCAGAAATGCATTCATATCTGTTGTTCAGGAAGGAATGAACATGTTTGGATTACCATAGCACATGAAGATGGAAGAGCACTATTAGAAGTTGAATTTCTGCTAAACAAAAGACAACTTTGTAGTGATTATACCTTTCTCAAAACACAATAGGCTACCTTGAAAGAAACTGATTTTTTTAATGAGCTAAAGAAGCTTCTAGGCTTCCTTAGAACTATATTCATCTCTCACTAGTTTTGATGAATAAAGTGAGATCCAGGAGAGTATGTAAAATAGGGGCAATAGTTTAAAACCAAATTCTGAATCATATCCTTTATGGATAGTCATGAATATGCAGTGTTCTCGGGCATAATCTCCAAATGCTTTGCAGACAATAAAAAGGAAATTGAAAGTACATGAAGAGTTTGATATATCTTAATATACTCTACTTTTACGAACTAAAAAGGTTTATCCTAAGCTCTCCAAATAACATAAGTGAGTCGTCACTTCTAAATTTAAAATTCATGCAAACATAGCAATAGCTTGTCATCAAAAATTGAATGTCAGTTTTAATCCCATTTTTATAAAAAAATCAAGTTTTAAAAAGTCAAATTGATGAACCATTATAGACTTTTCAATTCCATTTTTTCATTAACTTGATTTTAATCCAGTGCTTGTTAAGAGGTCAATTGCAAGTAAGTAATTATCAAAGGCTCTCAATAGAGAACTACTGCTGTGATTAAATAGCCCCTACTCCTTGTTGCTCAGGGCTAACACTTACCCATTGAGTCAAAACAAAGAGGCAATCTGGAACCTGAGAAAATTTCAATGTTCTTATTAGAAATAGCATGTTCCCCAAGACATAGTTACTCAAACCCTTGTGTTATTCCTTAGTTGTGAGTTTAGAAATAGCTACTTGCCAAGCAGTATTTCATTGCTGTGTTTTACATTTACAGCGCTTTCTCGATGGTTGAGAATATACTGAGAGTACTGGCTGCTGGGACCCCACCAAAAATCTCTTAGCACTCGGACTTCCTGTAGCAGAATCCAATGGTAATCACAGTGCCTGCCATCTCTGTAGCTAAGAATTTTCTTCATCCATGGAAATATGTTCTACTTTTGTGCCTGGGGGGCCTGAGTTGAAAGGGACTTCACATCTTGAGTAGCAACCTCCAACTAATGCAGATGGAGGTGAATAAATATCCCACATTCCTTGTGCCTTGTGTGGGACAATTCTGGGAAGTTTCTACAGCACTACCAGTGGTCTCCAGGGGAATTAAGACCCAGTTGCTAAAAGCTGTAACCAGCTCATTAATCACCCCAAATCCCTTCCTGGTCTCATTTCCACCCCATCCTGGTGGTGTTCCCTGGGATTATATCGTAAATAAATTTGCCTGCTTCACATCTGAGTCTAAGGCTTCAACTTTGAGAAAAGTTATGCTTATAAAAATACTATACTGATACTTAATTATTAGGGACTTTATGTCTATATTCCCAATTTTTATTAATGTGGCAATTTTACTCAAAGTATAAAAACAATGTTGCACAGACTTGAACATGAACTATTATATTCTACAATATGGATGATGAGGAAAAGAAAGGAGAATAGGGCATGCGTTTGCCACAGTGGTTATGATGCCACTAAGGAAGTCCATATCCCATTTTGGAGGGTCTGGGTTCAAGTCCCAGCTCAGCTCTCTATTTCAGCTTCCTGCTAATGTGCACTCTGGGAGGTAACAAGTTAGTTCAAGTGGTTGGGTCCTAGCTACCCATATCAGAGACCTGGATTGAATTCCAGGTTCCTGGCTTTAGCCTGGCCCAGCACCATCTGTTATGGGCATTTGGACCGTGAACAAGTGGACAGAGAATTTCACTCATTCTTCTCTCCCCTCACTGACCCTCCTCCACTTTCTGCCATTCAAAAATATGAAAATAAATTATATTTTTAAAAAGTAGAACAAATGAATATGCACTATATGACAGATTCGTATACATTTTTCAAAGCAAAGAAGGCTAATCTTCAATGTTATAAATCAAGGCAGATTATAGTCTTGGGGAACAGCATGCCAAAGCTACAACAAAGAGAACTTGTGGTTGCTAACTCTATTCTACTTCCTGTATTTCCTTCTCTAGTTTATAGCTACTCAACTGCCTTAGTTTCTGTTCCCTCATTACAAAGTCTATAAGGCATCAGATCAACATCAATCTGGCTTTGACACTTTCTTAGAAATCTTAACCCCACTGTCACGAGGTTACCTAAATTCATTTACTTAAAATTTCCTAGTTCAAACCTGAAAAAGAAATAAATTGGCTCTACTCATTTTATGCCACCACATAGATTGCTAATCCATGAATTTATGAGTCAATTTCAGACATTTCTGGTCCAGCTAGCCATGGGAATGGGACCAAGGTGATGTGATATAAAATTATTTTCTAGACAGCCAGAATAAATAATGTGGTACTGGCTGATAGATATTCACATGATTGGGTTACATAATGCAATATGACCAACAAGACATAAGTAGTCATGGATTCTTGAAGTGGAATGATAGAAATTCTGGATCAAAATGAAGAAACCAAAAATAACATTTGCAACTTAAACTGAGATGGTGCAGCCAGCATTGTAGCACAGTGGCTTAAGCCGCTGCCTGTGATGGCAGCATCTCTTATTGAAGCACTAGTTCCAGTTCTAGCTGCTCCACTTCTGATCCAGATCCCTGCTAATGAGCCTGCAAAGGCACCGGAAGATGGTTCAAGTACATGGGCCCCTGCCACCCACCTGGGAGATGAGGAAGGAGTTCCTGGCTCTGGGCAGGCCCAAAGTTGCCCATTGTGACAATTTGGGGAGTGAAGCCCTAGTCTATGAAAGAGATTCCTCTCCTCTCCACTCCATCTCTCTCCCTCTCTCTCCCCTTTGTTTTCCCCCCTCACCATCACTCCACCTTTTAAATAAAAATTGAATTGGTTAAGTAAAAGAAGAATTTCAAATAATATCTCATTAACTTCACACAATTCAAGAGGATGAAAGCAGGTAGAAGAAAAGTTGAGGGCTCCTCTATTTCTACTACTATAGATGCTAATTTAAGACAAATTAAAGAAAAAGGATTACTAAAATAGTGGGTTTCCTTCCTGATACAGGGGCTAGTATCCCCAGAAAGAATGCCAGATACAGTCACACCATGTCCCTGGACATGAACCTAGACTGAAGGTCGCATAAAGAAATACATAATCATGGCCGGTGCCGCGGCTCACTAGGCTAATCGTTAATCGTCCGCCTGCGGCAACAGCACACCGGGTTCTAGTCCTGGTCTGGGCGCTGGATTCTGTCCCGGTTGCCCCTCTTCCAGTCCAGTTCTCTGCTGTGGCCCGGGAGTGCAGTGGAGGATGGCCCAAATGCTTGGGCCCTGCACCCCATGGGAGACCAGGATAAGTACCTGGCACCTGCCATCGGATCAGCGCAGCGCACGGCTGTAGCAGCCATTTAGGTGGTGAATCAACGAAAGGAAGACCTTTCTCTCTGTCTCTCTCTCTCTGTCTAACTCTGCCTATCAAAAAAAAGAAAGAAAGAAAGAAAGAAAGAAAGAAAGAAAGAAAGAAAGAAAGAAAGAAAGAAAATATACAATCACACTTTAACCTTTTTTTTAAAGGCAAGGAAATTTACCGTGGGGTAGTATTACAATGCATGTCAGTTTGCTATAATTAAAACTGCACTGGGGCTGGCCCTATGGCATAACAGGTAAAGCTGCCACCTGTAGTGCCGGCATCCCATGTGGGCACCAGTTCGAGTCCTGACTGCTCCACTTCCAATCCAGCTCTCTGCTATGACCTGGGAAAGCAGTGGAGAATGGCCCAACTCCTTGGGCCCCTGCGCCCACATGGGAGACCTGGAAGAAGCTCCTATCTCCTGCTTTTGGATCAGCTCAGCTCCAGCCATTGCAGCCAAATAGGTGAACCAGCGGATTGAAGACCTCTCTGTTTTCTCTCTCTCTGTCTCTGCCTCTCTGTAACTCTGCCTTTCAAATAAATGAATAGATCTTAAAAAAAAAAAAAGAAAGAAAAAAAAAGCACCAGAGATGTGGAAAGGAGTGAAAAATTAGATCAGTGGGGCCAGTGCTGTGGCACAGCAGGATAATGCCCTGGCCTGCTGTGCCGGCATCCCATATGGCCACGGGTTCAAGATCCAGCTGCTCCACTTCCAATCCAGCTCTCCACTATGGCCTGACAAAGCAGTAGAAGATGGCCCAAGTCCTTGGGCCCCTGCATCCACATGGGAGACCTGGAAGAAGCTCCTGACTCCTGGCCTCAGATCAGTACAGCTCTCGCAGTTGTGGCCAACTGGGGAGTGAACCATCAGATGGAAGACCCCTCTCTCTCTGCCTCTCCTCTCTCTGTGTAACTCTGACTTTCAAATGAAAATAAAATAAATCTTTAAAAAATTAGATCAGTGCACAAGTACATTAGTGATTTAGTATATATTTACACAAGTCAATTTAGTATATATTTAAATTTACTTGGGAATTATAAAATGTGTCATGTTAATAGTATTGGAATATCCATTATAAATATAGGAAGATAAGAAATACTGATTAGCCACTTTCTTCACATAAATAGGGAAAATTTTCAGTTAAGATTAAAGATCTAAGTGCACGATTGTGATACAAGAAAGATGGAAACATATCTTAATGAAGACATGACACAGAAATAAAAGGCATAATTACATTTGAACTATAGGAAAGGTCCTAAGGTAAAGATCAGAATTTGTAAGATAAAATGATTGTCTTTATAATTCTTGTATGCATAGTAGCCAAAAGAGGTCATCATCATGAAATTACTTTAACATTTTCTGAATTTCAAGTAGAGAATTTTAAAAGGAATCCAAGAGCCATTAGTTTCCCTAATGAAAGAAAAAAAATTTATTAATGATTCCTTTGACTAGTAACAAAAGTGAACTGTGTAATTAAGCAATAAAAATAACTTTGAATTCCAAAAAGCAGAAATGGTATAGACCACTTTAATCACGATGCTAGCAAAGTATTTAAAAACCCAGTCAAGGAGCAAATTTAGAAAACAAAGTCAAACTGTTCTAAATAATTCCTAGGATGAAGAAGAAAAAAAAATCAAAGCTGTAATTAAAGATTATTCAGCATATACAGTAATGGGGAAATTCTGCTTGTTGACCAATGAAGAACTAGTCTGGGCTGCTAGGTTCCTCTAACAAATTGTAATTATGAAGCCAATAGAAACAAAAGGGGGAGAGCTTAGATCCAAAGAAATAATCGCTGAGAACCCCTTGCATGTTCTCAGAGGGACAAGAAAAAGGAGTTCATATCTGTCTTTTATTTCCTTAGACTCACAAAGATTGTATAAGGTAGTGTGCTCAGGTTCACCACAATTTTTCCACTTTATAAAAGGTAGAGTTATAGCCCTAGGGTATGCGGTGCTCACAAGCAAAAATACCTAGACAATAAGGACTATGTGATAAATTTTACAAAAATGTCCACACCCATATACCAACATGTCCATTCCTACATGCTTGTCTTACAATGTAATTGACATCCTACTACCACCCCAGTAAAATGTGTTGTCTATCTTCTTTCCCTTTAAGTTTGGGCAGAGCCTCATGCCTTCCTCTAGCAAAAGAATTGATGCTATATGACTTTTATAGCTAGGTCAAGAAAATAATGCACCTCTACTTGGTATTCTTGTCTGTCTGTCTCTCTCTCTCTCTCTCTCTCTCTCCCTCCCTACCCACCCCCACCCTGTTCTTACCTCCATTACTCCTTCTCTCTCTCAAAAATCAAAGCACATTGTTTCATAGTCTGATAATTCAATGTGATTAATGCTAATGCTGTCATTGGTGAGATCTAACATTGTTATATATTCTTTTGTCACAGAATCAGCCTTATTTCTTTGTTGATGTACTGTCTATGATTATGGTTTAAAGCAAACATTTACTTTGGTGGAGAAAATATTTTTTCTGCCAAGGGTTACTCAGATATTTTTTTTTTTTTTTTTGACAGGCAGAGTTAGTCAGTGAGAGGGAGAGAAAAGGTCTTCCTTCCATTGGTTCACCCCCCAAATGGCCGCTACGGCCGGTGTACCACGCAGATCTGAAGCCAGGAGCCAGGTGCTTCCTCCTGGTCTCCCATGCAGGTGCAGGGCCCAAGCACCTGGGCCATACTCCACTGCCCTCCTGAGCCACAGTAGAGAGCTGGACTGGAAGAGGAGCAACCGGGACAGAACTGGTGCCCCATCCGGGACCAGAACCCAGAGTGCTGGCACCGCAGGCAGAGGATTAGCCTAGTGAGCCACGGCGCCGCCTACTCAGATATTTCTAATAGTATTCATAGGCCATACAAAATCATCAGCTTAAAAATTAGCCTGCTATAGATTTATTGAATTTCTAACAGCATTCATGGGCCATACAAAATTATCAGCTTAAAAATTAGCCTTCTATAGACTTATTGAATATCAAGTTCTGCCAGCAGTTGCCCCGGCGAGGCCAAATGATTTTGTGGGCCTTTTACCTCCCACGTGCCAGATGTTCCTTACCCCTGCTGGCAGATATTGAGAAACTTAAGCTCGCATCTGTTCTATATCTTCTCCTTCCATATTTATCTATGATAAAAATTGTTTTAGTCCATGTACTAGGTTTCTCCTTTTCCCCAGAGTAATAAGACAAATTTCTGATTTTACAAAGGACTACATTTTGGAAAAAACCAAAGGGATTAAAATAGCAAATATATCAAGAAACTATTAACTTGTCCTTAAAATTTCAAATGAGAGTGCTGAAAATTGTAATCATATGTGGACAACTCTCCAAAATTTTCACTTTCAACTATTTCTTTGGGGAAGAATCTACATATGAGGTCTCCTTTCACAGAGATTATTTGAGCTTTGAAATCGCCAAGAACATCTGGAACTCTCCAAGATGACCAAGCAGAGATTCCCAGTATTTGCCTCTTCCTCCACAAAGAAGAATCAAAATCCAATTACATACCAGCATGTCATTGTGAATGCCCAAGAGAGGACACTGAAACTCAAGGAGATGTAGCAGCCTCTTAGGAACAGAGATCTAGGACGATAATATAATGAGAGATACAAATTACACCAGCAGCTACCATGCCAAAACGCCAAATTAGAGGAATCCTCCCACTGCACGGGAAAAGGTCAATGTCAAATCCCAGCAGACTCCACGCAGGGGGATGCTGGCTGTCAGAAATCTTAATTACAGGACAGATCCAAAGTCATCACAACTTTGGAATCTACTACAGGGAGCTCCCTCCTGGACATGTGACACCTTAGCTTCAGAAAAGGAACTCATGTTGTCTTGCCCCAGCCCTCCAGCGCACAGGCTATACTAGTGTGATGCTATCATAAGACAGGAGTCACTGTTAGAATTCATAATGCCCTAAGGTACAGAAGGCCCTGCATATCCCAATCCCTGGGGTCCACATTTATTTCATCACACTACCAAAAAGGACTACAGCTTTATGACCCAACTAGACCCAGTAACACAACTACTCTGACCCAAGCAGTGCCTCGGCATTACAAGAGACAGTTTGATACAGGAGGGTGAGTCTTACCCCCAGGACCTTAGAAGCAGGGACACTGCCCTTGAATAATGAGGCCCCTCTCTCCATACTGCCTCCTTCTACCCAGGGCAACACACACCCCTGCAGACGGCCATATGCTCCTGCACACTGGGATAGCTCTGCTGTTCCTGCTCCTGCTTCCACTCGGTTTAACACAGACAGCCATGCATGTCTGCCAGGCGGAGATTGGGCTGGCACCCCTGCAACTCACCCCATCTCCACTTCTGGTTGGTAAGATAGTTGTGCACACTCACTGGGCTTCAAAGGCGGCACTACCATGACCGTGAACTCCATGACCAGGATCCATACTCCTTGCTGGAAGTGACAGAAGCCTGGCTGCCTGTACCATCACTGCCATCAATTACAGAAGATGCAGGGAGAGTATGCTACGGCAGTCAACCGAAACTAAAGACAAGGTAGCCTACCACACTGGCACATGAAGACAAACCTTGAAGAAAAAGATTTAATCTGCAAATGACATCTTTAGTAGTTATAACCTATTTGCTACATATGCAATTTTCAATGTCAGGACACAAAAAAGTATGAAAAAGCAAGGCAATATGATGCTTTCAAAGAAACACAATCATGCTCTACTATCATGCTAAGAAAAGGATACTGCTGAAATGTCTCAAAAGAATTATAAGAATATTTAAAAAGACAACACAGTTTAACAAAATTAGTACATTTTGAATGAAAAAACAAAAAAATTAAGATCTTGAAAAAGAACGCAACAAATCTTAGAAATAAAGAATTCAATAAGTCAAATAAACAAATGCAAGTCTCAACAGAGTAGATCAAGCATAAGAAAGAATATATGAACTTTAACACGTCTTTTTAAATACCCCATTCAGACCCTCCTGCCACCACCAAAAATAAAGAATGATGAAAAAAGACAGCCCTCCCCAAGACCACTGAGACACCATTTAATGAGCAAACATTCAGATTCTTGGAATTCCTGAAGAGGAAGAGAGGACTAAATGCATAGAAAACACATTTAATACAAGAACTGATAAAAATTTCTCCAATAATTGGAAAGATATGACATGTATGTATAGAAGGCTCAAAGAACACCAAATAAACATGACCATAAAAGATAATAACCATGAAATATTATACTCAAACTATCAAAGTTACAAAATAAGAGAGAATTCTACAATCTGCAAGGGAAAAGCACAAAAAAGGGGCTGGTGCTGTGGAGCAGTGGGTTAACCCCCTGGCCTGAAACACCGGTATCCCCTATGAGCACAGGTTCTAGTCCCGGCTGCTCCTCTTCCGATCCAGCTCTCTGCTATGGCCTGGGATAGCTGCAGTAGATGGCCCAACTCCTTGGGCCATTGCACCAATGTGGGAGACCTGGAAGAAGCTCCTGGCTCCTATCTTCGGATCTGCGCAGCTCCAGCCAATGCGGCCCTCTAGGGAGTGAAAAAGTAGACGGAAGACCTCTCTCTCTCTCTCCCTCTCTCTGTAACTCTGTCTTTCAAATAAATAAAATAAATCTTTAAAAAAAAAACTATAAGGTAACCCCATTAGATTAAGAGCATAATTTTCAGAAGAAATTTCATGGATGAGAAGGGAATGGAATGAAATCTTCTACATTCTGAAGGAGAAAAATCTGCTAAGCAAGAATATGAAAAGCATCATGGCTGGCCTTTATAAATGAAAGACAAAATGAGACTTTCTAAGAAAAGCAAAAACTAAAGAAATTTATTACCACAAGCCAGCCTTGCAAAGTATAGTTAAAGGAGTCCTAAATACAGCTGCAAAAAAATAAAAATAAAAATAAAAACTGCCATCATGAAAACATATGGAGGTATAAAACCTGATAGAACAAAACGTATTCCAAAACAGCAGAAGAAATGTGGAAAATGACAAGACTAGGCCATCATTTATCAATAATACCTTGAATGTAGATGGATAAACTTCCTAATTAAAAAATACAGACTGACTGAATTAACTAAAAATATAAATAAACCCAATGGTGCGCTGAGTAAAGAAACTCATTGACTAAAAATGAAAGAATGGTAAAGTATTCCATGCAGACAGAAACCAAAACTGAGCAGGAGTAGCTATATTAGTATCAGACATAACAATTTTTTGACTATTTTAAAATGTACGTTATGTGACTGAAATTGAACAACTTTTCATTTAGTTACTGCTTATAGCTTTTTCTCCAGCTGAATTACAGTCTTTTTTGTTTGCTGAACTCTTTATTTAGTAGAGCCATTAAGCCTTTGGGTATAATGTAAATTTAAATGTTATTTCAAAAATAAATATTAAATTAAAAACATAAATTCATTTCCTGTAAAAAGTCTTTAAGACAAAAACTATGAGACAAAAATGATCAGAGCATAATGATCAAGTGATCAATTCAACAAGATATGGCAATTGTAAATGTATATACACTTAATGCCAGAGCACCCAAATTTCTAAAAACAAACATTAGCAGATGTAAATAGAGAGACAGGTTCTAGTACAGTAAGAGTAGGGGACTTCAATCATCAGTGGATGGATCTTCCACACAAAAAATGAACCAAGAAATATCGAACAACTGTAGACCAAATGGATCTGACATTTATAGAGTATCTCACACAACAGCTGCACAATATCTATTCTCTTCATCAGCAGAAGGGAACATTCTCTAGGACAGACGACCAGGTCACAAAGCAAATCACAACAAGTATTTTAAAAATTGAAAATATATCATGTGCCTTTTCTGACAATGGATCAAAACGAGAAACTGAAAACAGAAGCCTATGAATTTTGCAAATAGACAGAGAATGTACTTCTGAATAAACAATGAGCAACTGAAGGAATCAAAAGTAAAATTTTTAAAATTCCTAAAAATGAATGAAAATGGAAACAATTGAATCATGACAACTTTATAAAGTCAGACATGAAGAAAGTAGGTTCCCTATGTCTCTCTGCTTCCTCGCTCACCATGTGATCGCCCCCCCTACCAAAATGTCTGAACCAATGAGGCTACCCAGTTTGGACTGTATATCTTCAAAACCATAAGATGAAATAAATGTTTCCCTTTATAACTTACCTCCTGTAAGCTACTGTGGTTAAAGTAATGCAAAGCTGATATATACACTAATAATGAGGGAAGAAGTCACAACCACAACTCCAGTCACACTAACTACAAAAAAAATAAAATGTCTTAAAATAATTGTAAGCAAGGATGTGAAAAATCTCGTTAATGAAAATTATAAAACACTAATGAGGGGCTGGCGCTGTGGCATATAGGGTAAAGCCACAGCCTGCAGTGCCAGCAACCCATATGGGCACCAGTTTGAGTCCTGGCTGTTCCACTTCCTATCCAACTCTCTGCTATGGCATAGGAAAGCAGTAGAAAATGGCCCAAGTCCTTGGGTCCCTGCACCCGCGTGAAAGACATCCAAGAAACTCCTAGCTTCAAATCAGCGCAGATCTGGCCATTGCAGCCAACTGGGGAGTAGACCAGAGGATGCAAGGCCTCTCTCTCTGCCTCTCCTTCTCTGTGTAACTCTGCCTTTCAAATAAATAAATAAATCTTTTTTAAAAAAACACCAATGAATGATATTGAAGACACACAAAAATGGAAAGGTGTTCCAGGTTCATGAATTAGAAGAACAAATATTGTTAAAATATACGCTATTGGGGCCGACACTATGGCACACTAGGTTAATCCTCCTCCTGCACCACCAGCATCCCATATGGGTGCCGGTTCTAGTCCTGGTTGCTCCTCTATCAGTCTAGCTCTCCGCTGTGGCCCAGGAAGGCAGTGAAGGATGGCCCAAGTGCTTGGGCTCCTGTACCTGCATGGGAGACCAGGAGGAAGCACCTGACTCCTGGCTTTGGATCAGCATAGCTCCAGTCGTTCGTTGTGGCCAATTGGGGAGTGAACCAATGGAAGGAAGACCTTTCTGTCTCTCTCTCTCACTGTCTGTAACTCTACCTGTCAAATAAATAAATAAAAACCTTTTAAAAAATATACACTATTACTCAAAGAACTTACATATTCAATGCAATCCTCATCAAAAGACTAATTATGTTCTTCACAGAACTGGAAAAAACAGTCTTTACCTTCAAAAAGAAGAGCAAAAAGACTCCAAATAACCAAATCAACTTTGAACAAAAAGAACAAAGCTGAAGGTATTATGATACTTGATTTTAGAAAATACTGTGTAGGTTTTGAAACTAAAATAGCATGGTTTTGGAATAAAAAGACACATAGATCAATGAAACAAAACAGAGATCCCAGAAATGAATCCACTCATCAACAGCCAATCAATTTTGCTCGTGACACCAAAAATGTATACTGGTGACAGGATGGTCTCTTCAATAAATGGTTCTGGGAAAATGGGTTAGCTGTATGTGGAAGACTTAACCTTAACTCATCCACCTGTGTCTCTCATTCTATGCAAAGTCAACTCAAATTGGATCAAATACCTAAATGTATGTCTTGAAATTATGAAAATATTGAAAGAAAATATAGGGAAAACAAGACACTGGCATATAAAATGATTTCTTGGACAAAATCACAAAAGCACAGGCAACAAAAGTAAAAATAGACAAATAGGTTTATATCAAACTAAGATGCTTCCGTGTAGCAAGGAAAATGTCAACAGAGTGAAGAAATAACCAACAAAAGGGGAGAAGATATTTGCAAGTTATTCATCTCACAAAAAATTCATATCCAGAATATACAAGGAACTCAAAAAACAAGTAAAGAAATAGGCGACAGATTTGAATAGACATTTCTTAAAAGAAGAAATACCAAGGGCCAACAAATATATGAAAAGATGCTCAATATCACTAGCCACCAGGGAAATGCAAATCAAAACCACATTGAGGCTTCATTGCACTATAGCTAGAATGTGTATTATTTTAAAACAGTAACAACTTCTGTAGAGGATAAAAGGGAAACTTTATACACTGTTGGTAGGAATGCAAATGAGTACAGCCATTATGGAGAACAGTTTGGAGAGCCCTCAAAGAACTAAAAACAGATCTACCATATGACACAGCTATCCTACTTCTGGGTATACTTCTGAAGGAAATGAAATCAGCACATCAAAGAGATGCCTGCGAACCCATGGTCACTACAGTACTATTCACAGTAACCAAGATAGGGAAGCAAGGATGGATGGATCAAGAAACACACACACATACACACACACACACACATACAAACACACATTATATACACAAAGAAAACATATAAATGTGAAACATAATTTCAAACATATATGTGAATTATAACTTGGTCATATAAAGGAGTGAAAACCTGATATTTGCAATAAAATGGATGAAATTAGACTCCATTATGTTAAGTAAAATAAGCCAGACACAGAAAGACAAATACAGCACGTTCCATCCCCTATGTGGAAGTTAAATTAAAAGTTGCTCTGAACTTACAGTAGTGATTACTCTATCCTAGGAGGGATGAGAAGAAAAGGGAGAGAAGGAGATTGGATGATGAGTACCAAAACACAGTCAGATCAAGAAATTGGTTCTGGGGTCTGGTGTTGTGGCACAGCAGATTAAGCTGCCATCTACTATGCCAGCATCCCATTTGCGTACTAGTTAAAGTCCAGGCTGCTCCACTGCCAACCCAGCTCCCTGCTCATGCTCCTGGGAAAGCAATGAAAGATGTCCCAAGTGCTTGGGTCCCTGTCACCCATGTGGGAGACCTGAATGGAGTTCAAGGCCCCTGGTTTCAACCTGGTCTAGCCATGGCTATTGCAGCCATTTGGGAAGTGAAACTGTGGATGGAAGATCTCCTTCTCCCTGTCTCTCCTTAACTCTGCATTTCAAATCAATAAGTAAATCTTTTAAAAAAATAGATTCTAGCATTCCACAGCACAAGAGGGGTAGCTATAATTTACAATTTTATACAGTATAAAGAACTGGAAGATATAAGCTAGTGGGTTCCAAACATAAAAACTACAAAAGAGAATTGCCCGATTTGATCAGTTAGCACTATATACATAGATATGTTTAAATAATACACTGTACTTCTGCAAAAAGTGTAACTACTATGTTAAAAAATTTTTAAAGGATCTGTATAGTTCCCATCTTGTCTACTGCTTTCCAATTTTCAAAACATCTTCACATGTTTTCTCATTAAGATACTATAGCAACTTCATAAGGTTTATACAGGAAGTACTATTATTGTTCCATCTTTACAGAATAAGAGTTTGAGATTTCAACCTGATAGGTGATTGATTCCAAAATACACAGCAGAGCTATGATGGGAGCCAGATCATATGACTCCACAAATGGCACTCACTCCACCACTTCAAAGTTTTCTGAGTTCTGCCCAAAGCAGCAATAGAATACAGGCAGCTATATATTTAATTGTCCTATAGTCTCAAAACCACTATGTATTTCATTCAACTGCAATTTTGGGGAAGAAGCAAATTATCAATTATGTACAATGGTGAAACAGGATAGGCAAACATACAATATAATATCAAACAATTAGAATCTTCATCCTCTATCATGATCGTATCCATAGCATACATCTGTAAGATTATATCCACAATGTTTGCTGTGTATTATATCGATATGAAAAAGTTTCTTCTTTCCAGGTGTTTTAGAGTTTGTGTCACCCCAAAATGTATATGTTGAAAGCCTAACTCTCAATGTGATATTAGGAGATAGTCTGTAGAACTGAACATATGAAACACATGAAATCTGTTCTTTATAATAATAAAAAATAAAGTTTGTGGGAAATCAAAATGAAAAGATAAGCTTACTTCGGTGCAAAAAGTCTTTGAAATAATGCACTGATTTTTCATAATACATGGTTTCCTTGAACTTTTGGGAGATCCCTTGTAGGCCATGAGTGTGAACCTATCATGAATGGGAAAAATGCCCTTATAGAAAGTGGTACAAAACCGATTGCTTTGGCTGTATACTGTCTTACATATGAGAAAACAACAAAAAGCTGACATCTACTACCCAGAAAACGGGTTCTCACCAGACAACGGACTTTTCAACACCTTAATCTTAGACATCCCATGCTTCAGAACCGTGGAAGTTATGTGTTGTCTAACCTATACAGCCTATGTTGTTGTAATGGCACAAACTAGATACCACAATTTTAATAAATATTTACAATTTTAAAGCCAATTAACACCTTTAAAAATCACAGTATGCTCTGGACAGTATCAGAGCTTTTGATTATCATCTGTACAAAATCTTTCATGTGCACCAGGAACTTTGATGTTTTCTATAAATCTCAATCTATCAGTCTTATTACTTTTTTACATTATCCTAGCTTTTCTAAGAGATACATGCAGAGTGTGCTCTCCTAATCACCATGTTCTATGCCAGCAATGACCATGGAAATATGCTCCACATGACCCCATGCCAAAACCAGTGTTCATAAAATGTGAACTGTCCATGGTTCTGGGGGCAAGGAAGATGGAGGCAGTGCACCCAGCTGAAAGATATCTAAGCTTTTAAGCCCAGAGGGACCACTGAGGCAGATGTGGAAATTCTTACAAGAGTTCATCATTTGGAATTTGTGTTAGGCAAGGAAAAGAATTTTCCCTTTACCTAATTAACAGGCTGTAACAGAAACTAACTAACGTCAATGAAACACTGAACCACTGTGATGAGACTAGACCCCCTGTCAAGAAAAAAAATTAGAGATTCATCTACATTTCAAATGTCATCACATAATCTATGTCACTGAGTAGATACGCAACTGGGACAGGTTAATGACCCTTTACGAGCCTCCTATTTCTTGGCTTCAAGTTTCTAAATTACATGAATTCAGACTTAATTTTAATTTTTAAGATAAATTCCAATACAGGAAGAATGAACAGCTGAGTCACTCTGGTTCAGTGGGTTCCTTTTCCATTAGGTTTTATATTTTGGGGGCAGCCATTAGCAACGTTCCAGTACTGTGATGTCAGATAACATATGCCAGGCAGATCTGGCACCACATCCGTTGGGCCAGCAGTTAGTTCATCCTGTTCTCCACTCCCATACTGCTGAGCCCAAAATGCAGCTCCTATCAACCTCAAAACCTCCCAGTGCCTCTCTTGGGTTTTTTTTCTACCAGACTACAGAGCAGAACAAGAAATGCCTGGGGCTCAGGAATCTGCACACACATTTCCGACCAGTTCAAACACCTGGGTCTTCCTAGGCTCTGGGCCTAAGCACAGAAGAAAAAAGCTCCTATGAGAGTCAGTGAAACTCCCACATTGAGCAATTTTCCCCACTTCTCATATCCAAGACAAATCCAATAGCGATATGTCAGGTTTCTGCCTTAGCCAGCTGCTTCAACTTCACTAAGAGGTCTTTGGCAAATATACTGTGGAGATCCAGATTGAAAACTCTTCCCCCAACACCAGTCTTTTGAGCAACGCGTCTCAGTGGAGTTGAAATGATTTTTCAGTGTGGGAAATGAAATTTAAGAAGCAAAGATACAGTCATTCAATATTCATTTATTGAGTACATAGCATAAGCCAAGCACTTGGCTCATATTAAGTATTTTATAGATTTATACCAGTGACTTCAAGGTTATTATTGCTTCAACCACATGGTCTATGTTAAATCATACACATATAGTTGAGATACAATAAGAACAAGCCATCACACTTAAATACGCTGCTATTCCAAAATTGCTATCTCTCAGTGGTACAACTCTTACACCATAAAGTAGAGGGAAGAGAGTGAGACAGAGACTGTTCTTAGGTGCTACTGATCATTCATTCAAATTCTTTCTCATCTAAGGGTAATCATTTACAGTTTGATATTCCACGTAAGTTCAAACTTCATAAGGAAAAAGGTACTCTCTAAATGACAAGACTTTAAATTCCTCATTCCAAGATTTGCACAAACCAAATTTTTTATAGCATGCTGTTAGATGGTAAATTAACAGAAGCCATATATAACCATCAAAGAGTTAAGATGATATATTTTTGTGTATTACAATTTCTAAAGAAGACAGTACATCTACAGGTAAACCAAAAAAAGATAAACTTGAAAATACAGTTTGAATAAATATACAGATTAATAAGCAAGCAAGCCTAAGATCTTCATGTATCATACATCTTCCTCCAGGAAGAATGTTTTCATTTGGTTTTTAAATAGATAAATACAAAAATGGCACTTTCCCTTGGCAAGAAAGTAACTGTTTTGTATTATTTACCTAGATCGCATCTGTGTTTCTAAAAAGAACAGTAAATACATATCTAGAGCAAGACATGTTTCTGTGATAATGTGAGTAATGCTTCTTAAACACTTTGTAGATTATTAAAATGCTTTCCAGAAGCTGCTATGGAACCCAGTCAGTTTACAAGAACGTAAGATAGGCCGGCGCCGTGGCTTACTAGGCTAATCCTCCACCTCGCGGCGCCAGCACACCGGGTTCTAGTGCAGTGGAGGATGGCCCAAGTCCTTGGGCCCTGCACCCCATGGGAGACCAGGATAAGTACCTGGCTCCTGCCATCGGATCAGTGCAGTGCATCAGCCGCAGCGCGCCGGCCGCGGCGGCCATTGGAGGGTGAACCAACGGCAAAGGAAGACCTTTCTCTCTGTCTCTCTCTCTCATTGTCCACTCTGTAAAAAAAACAAACAAACAAACAACAACAACAAAAAAAAATGTAAGACACAGAAATGTGCCTGGCATTTTTCACTGAATTATTAGTTGAGTGCTACAATTAGATGTTTCCCAGTAAAATAACTCCCAGAAGCCAAGGGTCAAGACTACCCCAGACATTCAGAAGAAAGTCTGGCCCCAACCCAAACTGAAAGAAACATAGGCTAGACTGCCTTCGTCAAGAGCACCTATCACCACAAATACTGGGTTAATTTTCAGCTCACCCTGCGAAATTCTCAATATGGCTGTGTGGCATCTTCCAATTGATGTTCAAAACTTAATTAGGGAAGCACTTTAGCAAGAGTCACAGAGAAGAATAAAATAAATAGGATTTTGTATAAGGCCTCTCCTAAGCCAGGCTAGAACACGGCTTAAAACAATCTGCTCTGGTCTCTCAGATACCTGGTACTGTTTGGTGATATTAATATCTATGTATTCATCCTTCTAAATCAGAGATCTGCTGATTCATTGAACAAATATTTACTAGGCTGCCATTATGTGCCTTAATAGAGCTGATATTTTAAAGTAGATAGGGAAACAGACAAGTGACACATTAGTAAAAACCCAAATATGTTAATTTCATAGATTGGATTAATGCAAATTTAGTAAATCATTTTTTTTCTTTAAAACACCCAAGAGGAGTTACTTGGGAAAGAACAGGTTCATTTTAGCTTATAGTTTGGAGGTTACAGTTCAGGATCAGGCAGCCCAATAACCAGGTGGATGTGGCGGCTGTTCATGGCAGGAGTAGAAGAACAATCGCACGATGAGCCAGGAAGCTGAAGGAGAAAGGGGAGGGAGAGAGGAAGAGGGAGGGAGAGGGAGTCAGCATCTAGACTTAACTTGATGTCAAATAATTATCAACTGTTACCCTCCATGGGCACTCCCCAGTGACTTAAATACCCCCCACAGACCAACCTCCAAGGCAACACAATTATATCAGATCTCTTAATCCAACCTTAATCCATCAACAATTGACATTATGATACCAGAGTTTAAACATCTGCATGAGTTTTGAAGAGGTAAGTCCTACTCACCCCCTAACAAATACTAGGAAGCATTTAACCCATGTTATAAAGAGAATGAGAGTGGTGCTCATTTGAGTGTAATGATGAGACAGCTTGCTAAGGAAGGACCACTTAAGAAGAGACCAGCACAAATAGAGTGTAGAAATATCTGGATGAAAAATATTTTGAGCAGAAGGAACAACACATAGCAAGGCACAGTGCGGGAAGGGGACAGAAATGGACTGATGCAATGAGACTGGCTTTGTCAACAAGTGGAAGGTAGGTGTGCACATTAGCTAAGACTGCCATAGCAAAATACCTTAAAATTTCTTGGCTTCAATAATAGAAATTTATCTCTCACAATTCTGGAGGCTGGGAAGTTCAAGATCAAGGTGCTGGTGGGTCACTTCAGTTTTCCAACGAAGTCCCTCTTTCTGGCTTATGCATGGTCATCCCATTTTTATTTTTGTAAGATTTATTCATTTGGAAGGCAGAGAAATAGTTATTGATCTTCCATCTGCTGGACAGACACAATGGCCAGAGCTGGACCAGGTCAAAGCCAGGAGCTTTATCCAGGTCTACCATGTGGGTGCAGGGGCCCAAATACTCAGGCCATCCTCTGCTGCTTTTCCAGGAGCATTTAGCAGGGAGTTGAATCAGATGCCAAACGGCCTGGACTTGAACCTGTGCCCATATGGGATGCCTGCATCCCAGGCACAGGCTACTACAGGGCCACCTTCTTGCTGTGAAATTATGTGGTAGAGGAAGAGAAAGGGTGTTCTCTGGTGTTTCTTATTAGAGCACTAATCCCATCATCAGTGTTTCTGCCCTCAGGAGCTCATCTAAGTTGGATTAACTCCTACAGCCCCATCTCAACAGCCATCACATTGGCTTGGCAATTAGGGTTTCAATATGAGTTTTGAGGATCACAGCCCAGTCCATAGCAGTGAGAATGGTCAGAGCCTGGGCAGCAAGATGGAAAGCAAAAGCAGATGAGGCAAAGGGGTAGGAGGAAGGCACATCAAGAAACTGTTTTAGGGGACAGTTTTTGTTTTCTTTTCTAAGTGCCATGAAAAGCTGTCATGTGGTAAACTTTCCAGATAGCAGACTCTAAGATAAAATTTAGGGCATTCAGGAATGCCCTGGAGATTGGTACCCATGAAAGGAAGAGAAAGGGGCCGGCGCCACGGCTCAATAGACTAATCCTCCACCTGCGGCACCAGCACACCAGGTTCTAGTCCTGGTCAGGGTGCCGGATTCTGTCCTGGTTGCTCCTCTTCCTGCCCAGCTCTCTGTTGTGGCCCGGGAGTGCAGTGGAGGATGGCCCAAGAGCTTGGGCCCTGCACCCCATGGGAGACCAGGAGAAGCACCTGGCTCCTGCCTTCGGATAATCATGGTGTACCAGCCGCGGCGGCTGTTGGAGGGTGAACGAACGGCAAAGGAAGACCTTTCTCTCTGTCTCTCTCACTGTCCACTCTGCCTGTCAAAAAATAAAAAAAATTTAAAAAAAGAAAGGGAGAGAAAGGAAGTAGAAATGAGCTAAGGAAGAAATTGAAGTACAGCAAGACCCAACAGCTTTAGCCAACTACACAGGGAATTCTGAAGCCAACATGGCCATAAGAGTGGCCCACATTGTCTCGATGCAGCCAGGCCTTTATTCTCCCATCTCCCTCAGTCATTAGGTCTAAGCTACCCTAAAAATGGAATGTCCCTGACCTGGGGGGACTTTCTTAAGCTATCCCAGGGGGGATAGTTGAAGTTTATCTTCTGACAACACTTGTATGAACTGGGCAACAAGGTCTCCTTCAAACAGGATCTGAGTGAGACATCACATTGCCCACAGTGGTATCCACTGGGGGTGTTAAGCACATGGCTGACACAAATTCATTTACCAAATGTCATCAATTTTCAGGTACATATTATTTTAAAATTTGAATACCTATAAGACAGACAAATATTACAAGTGCTGGTATCAATTGTCATTGAACTTGTATACACAGACATCAATAACATATGCACCAAAACTTACAGAACAGATTTCATCATCATAGAGGAAAAGGCTAAACACAATAAACATATGACTCTTTTAGTATCAAGGAACCAAACAACTGTGGGGGAAAAAGTGGAAGGTTGCACATCAGACAAATCCAGAATCCCAGAATTCCTACAGAGTAACTGCATGATTGTATAGACAGGTTAAATGCAGACACCGCTGGTTTTCAATTGTAATACTTCTTTTAAAACATATTATCACCATGTTCTTGGTGACTCAGAGCCAACACTACATATCAAAGTACCTCAAAAAGTTCATGAAAAATGAAATCCAAAGATAAGCTTATGTTGATACAGAACAATTTTGAAGTCCATACCTAGTTTTTTCATCATTTGCATTTCCAAGGACTTTTTGCAGTATTTCACAAATTAGAGACTGAACTGACAAGTGATCAAAAGAGTTAGTTTTGGATAAGAGAAGATTTTGGAACACCTGATTTTCCTTTGTTTTACAACGGATCAGCAATGTTGCACAGATTTTTTTCAAAACCAATGTCCATTTTCAAATACACACTAGGACTTCCCACTTTGAAAGTTTTATAACAGAATATTTCCAGCTACATTTCACCTACTAGAATATTGCTGTCATTCATTTTATATATTCATAAGCATAATCATCCAAATGATTGTTTTTCTGAACAAATTTTACCTGTTAGATCTATTAAAATAAAAAATATGCTGTTTTATTTCTTTTCTAACTCCTTTTCATTTTTTATGCAAATGAGTTTGACATATACTATCTTCCTTCTTTCTGGGAAACTAGTATTTCTTGTAAAGCAAATCTATTGGTAGAAAATTCCTCAATTTCTGGTTTGAGAACATCAGTGTTTTAACTAGACCTTTCAAGAAAATTTTGGTGGACACAGAATTTTGCTTGACTTTTTGTTTTCTTGCAAAACTTTGGAGTTTCACTTTACCCCCTTGTTCCTCCATATGTTTTTTTTTTTCCTCCTCTGACTTCTATCAAGATTTTTCTTAGTTTTTGAGACTCTGCACTTTGAATACATGGGGCTAAGTGTGTATTTTGTTTTTAAATTTCTTGATGTTTATAATTTGAGTTTCATGAGTTTGAAATTCATGAATTCGTGGCTTGAAGTCTATAATTTTGGAAAATTCTCAATTATTTTCTTCTGTCTATCTGCTCTTTTTCTTCTGGGATACACCACTGCAAGCATATATTTTGTAATTGTCTCAAAGTTCTCGGATATTCTATTCCATATATTCCTTATTTTTCCTCCTTGTATTTGTTTCATAAGTTTCTATTGGCATATTTTCAAGCTCATTTACTTTTTCCCATAAGAATGTCTAGTTTGTTCATGAGCCTATCAAAGGCGTTCTTCATTTCTGTTACAGTGATTTTTATTGCTAGCATTCTCTTTTGATGTTTTTAGTGTTTTCATCTTTTAATTTATGTCACCCATATGTTTTTGCACAATGTCCACATTTTACGTTCGATCCCTTTGCACGTTAATCATAGTTACTTTAAATTCAAAGTATAATTCCAAAATATCTAACACACATAAATCTGATTCTGCTTCATTTTTATCTCTGTTTTATCTGTTAGCATACCTTTTAATTTTTTGTCAAAAGCTATGTGTGATCTGTCCAATCACAGGAATTGAAGTAAGCAGGCCTATAGCATGAGGTGTTCTGTTTACCTGACTAGAATTCTGCTTATATTTATAGTTTGTTCTATCTGTAGGTGTTAGAGGTTAAAATTCTCTCTAGTATCTTCATTTTTCATTCCTTTGTGTCTGATTTTCCCCAGAGAATCTTCTTTAAATTGAATTTGTATCTCACAGATGTTCTTAGCTGGAATCTCCTGTTATTATACAGCAGTCCTTTGAATGTAGTGGTAAGGTCTGGATCTGTCTGTGAGCATGTTTTTAGAAGAGATTAGCATTTGAATTGGTGGACTAAGAACGATGACCTTCCACAAAATGAGTGGGCATCATGCAATCCACTTAGAGTCTAAGTAACAGCATGTTGGACTTGTGCTCACTCTCCCTGGCTGCTCAGCTAGAACACTCAGCTTCTAATGCCTTTTTGACACTTCTGATTCTCTAGTTTCCAGATTCAGGCTCAAATGTACAGCTTTCTGGCCCTCCTGTCTTCAAACAATGCCAATGGTTTTCCTGGGGCTCCAATTTGCTGCTACCAGATCATGGGACTTCTCAGCCTCCATCATCATGTGAGCCAAGTACTCACCCATATATATCCATCCACTCATCCATCCATCTTCTCTCTTTCTCTCCCTACCCCCAGGAGGGAGGGGGGGAGAGAGAGAGAGAGAGAGAGAGAGAATGAATGAATGAGAATGAATCTCCCATTGATACTCTGTTTCTCTGGAGGACCCAGGCTAATACAAACTTTAACACATATTTGACAAAATTGGTCTGCCTTTCTGTCATATAGTTATTTATTCCAGATTCTGATTTTTTAAAAGATTCTATTTATTTTATTTGAGAGAGTTACAGTGAGAGGGAGAGAGACAGAAAGGTCTTCCTTCCAATGGTTCACTCCCCAGATGGCCGCAACAGTCGGAGCTGAGCCGATCTGAAGCCAGGAGCTTCTTCCGAGTCTCCCATGTCGGTGCAGGGGCCCAAGGACTTGGGCCATCTTCTACTGCTTTCCCAGGCCATAGCAGAGAGCTGGACTGGAAGAGAAGCAGCCAGGACTTGAACCGGTGCCCATATGGGATGGTGGCACCACAGGTGAAGAATTAACCTACTGTGCCATGGCGCCGGCGGCCCCTCTCTCTGAATCTTCAACTCAGTGTCATTGATATGGTCTCAGGATTGGTGACACTGGATACATTTTTTTTTTTCTTACCCTCAGACTTTGGTTTCCAGAGCTATGATATCAGAAAATTGTGACTTGCTGTTCTGCTTACCCTCAAATTCAAAGTTCCTAAAACTAAATATATGGACTTATTGATACATCTTCCCTCCAAACCAAATATTCATGTCATATTGACCATTTCTGCTAAGGGCATCAGTATCATGCGCTTTATTTTCACTTAGACCATCAATGTCATCCTTGAGGAAAATGTTTTTTGGTATTTTTTTTACATCATTCCATTAAAAATACATTTAATATTTACTTTAAAAGGCAGGTTTAGAGGAATGCTTTTAAATAATAGTCGAATAGTAAAGTAATTTTTCTGTCTCCTGCATCAGTTGCTTGGTTAAAAGATCCATAAAATTATACTCAGCAGGTCAATTTTTTTTTTTTAATTTGACAGGTAGAGTTATAGACAGAGAGAGAGACAGAAAGGTCTTCCTTCCATTGGTTCACTCCCCAAATGGCCGCTATGGCCGGTGCTGCGCTGATCCGAAGCCAGGAGCCAGGTGCTTCTCCTGGTATCCCATGCGGGTGCAGGGCCCAAGCACTTGGGCCATCCTCCACTGCCTTCTCAGGCCACAGCAGAGAGCTGGACTGGAAGAGGAGCAACTGGGACTAGAACCCAGCACCCATATGGGATGCCGGTGTCACAGGTGGAAGATTAACAAAGTGAGCCACGGCGCCGGCCCCCAGCAGTTCAATTTTCAAAAGATAGTTGAACAGATTCAGTTTCTTAAGGCCAACTCAGCTTTCTCTTGAAAGAGAGCAAATAGAATTTTGTAGAGTAAACACTCCAAAAAATCTATTTTTTTTAACATTCCATCTCAAGTTATTAAAACATCAGTCCTCAGACGCAGTAAAACAAACCTTTCACTATAAAAGAAAAACTCTATACCTTCATTACACAGATTGACATGAACTCACAGATGACAAGACAGAAGTAGATCTAGCTTAAATTTTTATGGCATATCTTCTTAACTCAATGTAGGCACATGGGAATATTGGCTATTCTGTTACTGGTTTAAAAATGTATATTTTGATGCCATTATTACTTATTCAATTGCCTCTTAATCAAAAGTTAGTGCAAATTTAATCAACTCGCTACAATGACCATGAATATTCCCCCCATAGATTTGCTAAATATATATTTGTTCTATCTAAATTCAAGATGCAAATATACATGTTGAAAAATGTCTCTATGCGGCCGGCATCCTGGCGCACTAGGTTAGTCCTCTGCCTGCAGTGCCGGCATCCCATATGGGCATCAGGCTCTAGTTCCAGTTGCTCCTCTTCCAGTCCAGCTCTCTGCTGTGGCCCAGGAAGGCAGCAGAGAATGGTCCAAGTGCTTGGTCCCTGCACATGCATAGGAGACCAGGAAGAAGCACCTGGCTCCTGGCTTCAGATAGGCATAGCTCCATCCATTGTGGCCATTTGGGGAGTGAACGAACAGAAGGAAGACCTTTCTCTCTCTCTCTCTCACTGTCTGTAACTCTAACTCTCAAATAAAATAAATATTAAAAAAAAGAAAAATGTCTCTAAACTCTCCTTAACATACACCAATATCCTTACCCCAACTCACGCATCTCCACAGCTATGGACAAAACTTTGCCTTCTCAAAGACATCACTGTATTTCCTATAGTTCCTTTCAACTTCATTTGTTTTTTGAACCAATCAGGAAATTCTCCAGTGCGCTCGCTCGCTCTCTCACACTCTCTCTCTCTCTCACACACACACACACACACACACACATAAATATACTGGAGGTCTCCAAGAAAAAAAGATTTCAGAGAAGTTACATATTAAATCTTCCTCTTGGATACATTTGTGATGTTCATTCACATATTAATAAGTCCAAAGAGAATCTGTTTAATATCACTTGAACTCCTTGGACAACAGCATTTTTTAATTATACTACAATGTCTTTAAGATATCAAAGAGCCAGAGTATGATGGAAGCCCTTAGGGAACTCCTTTCACTTGTGGCCAGATTGTCTTATTTTCTTCCTCTTCTTTCCCAGCCTCCCCAACATTCTGGACATGGCCAAGAATCCTCTTTTACCCAGAAATACACCTCTTATCTAGTTCCCTTATTCAAGATGTTTGGCAGCTTTCCACAACAGCAAATGTTTTATGCAAAACTAAGAAAAGAAAATTAAGAAAAACGAGGTGCCCGGATATCAAAGTCATGAGATTCCTAGATAACCAAGGACATCAAAGCATCCTGCATAACACATCTCACACAGTATAGGACACAGTACTTACAACTTTTGAAGGCAGGATAATATTCTTCTTTCAAACTTAACAGCTTATAATTTCAGGTTCTCTCAAACATTTAGAGTGACAACAGTACAATGTTAAGTATATTGAGTGCTGATTTGTTACTAATTAGGTAGTATGCAAACTAAGTTACAAACATCGCTTGTCTTCCAGAAACTTAAAATCTCTGGTGCGGAAAAAAATGTATACTCTAAAGAAGAATAAAACCATCAACTGTTCAATTTACTTTAATTCACATATTCTTTGTATCAAATAAGGCAAGCACAATGAAGCACAAATAGGCTATTAATCAATCTATAAAGCTAGTATATTGAGTAAAAAGAAAGTCATATTAAAAGATAAGAGATACATAATAGTGTATCATAAGAGAAGCAGAAAATATAATACAAAGTATGGCTCACAGATTAATACCATGATTAAAGTATTGGTGTCCTTGTATAATTCCTTTCCCTCAAATGCAGGCAAGGTTAATGAATTAATTCTCATGAGAGGAAAATTACAAAGCTGAGTGAAAACATATAGGTGATTACATAAGACCATAGAGCCCATTGTACTAGAGTTCATTAATAGACTTAATGGAACAAGTTAGTGGCTTTGAAGAAGTAATCTACCATGAATCCTAAGGGAGTTTGGAATCAGATACATTCTCAGTTGAGCCTTCAGATGAGAATTCATCCCAATCTCACTAACATTTTGATTACAGACTTCTAAAATCTTATAAAGAGGACCCAGTTAAGCTGTTTTTGAATGCCTGCCATAAAAATAAAATATATGTCTAATTTTAAGCTACTCCATCTGTAATAATTTGTTTTGTAAAACACAACTAATATATAGAGTTTAAAAGCAAAGAATATTTTATCATCAACAATAGGAAAATTTTCACTGAGTACCAAGGTAGCCTTAATATGGATGTTATGAATGTTAAGAAAGTGGTTATGATTTGAACTCCTAATGATGAAGATAACAATTATTTGCTAATTTCAGAGAGTTGTATATAATAAAAAGTTAAGAAGGAACATTCCTCAACTCAAGCAAGGCGATATATGACAGGCCAAAGCCAGTATCATACTGAATGGGGAAAATTTGGAAGCATTTCCACTAAAATCCAGAACCAGAGAAGGATGCCCACTTTCAGGGTAAGTCTTGGAAGATTAAGCCAGAGCCATTAGGCAAGAAAAAGAAATCAAAGAGATTCAAATTAGGAAGGAGAAAGTCAAACTATCCCTATTTACAGATAACATGATCCTATATTTCAGGTAAGCAAAAAACTCCACTAAGAGACTATTAGTATTCATAATAGAGTTTGGTAAAGTTGCAGAATGTAAAATCAACACACAAAAATCAATAGCCTTTATATACACAAGTAATGCTATAGCTGATAAAGAACTTATAATATCAGTACAATCCACAATAGATACAAAAAATTTAAATAACTTGGGATAAATATAATCAAGGATGTGAAAGATCTCTACAATGCAAATTATAGAAAATTAGATAGAAGACACCAAAAAAAGCAAAGAATATTCCATGTTCAAGGATAATATCAAAATGTCCACACTACCCGAAACAACTTACAGATTCAATCCAATACCAACCAAAATACCAAGAACATTCTTCTCAGATCTAGAGAAAACAATGCCAAAGTTTCATATGGAAATGTAAGAGACCCCAAATAGCTAAAACAATCTTAAACAACAAAAACAAAGCCAGAGACATCACAATATCAGATTTTTAGACATGCTACATGGTAGATATAATCAGAATAGCCTGGTAGTGGAAAAATATAGACACATAGAACACTAGAACAGAAACCACAGAAATTAATCCACATATCTACCATCAACTAACTTTGATAGAAGAGTTAACATCAATCCCTGGAAAAAGAAAATCTCCTTAACAAATGGTGTTAGGAAAATTAGATCTCTGTATGCAGAAGAATGAAACAAGATTCCCACCTTATGCCTTACACCAACAGCAACTCAAAATGGATTAAGGACCTAAGTCTGACCTGATACCATCAAATTATTAGAAGAAAATATCAATGAAACATTGCAAGACATTGGAATAGGCAAAGACCTCTTGGAGAAGAACCCAGAAGCACAGGCAATTAAAGCACAAAAATACAGATGGGATTACACCAAGCTAAGCTTTTGCACTGCAAAGGAAATAAAACAAAGTGAAGAGACAACCAAGAGATTTATAGAAAATATTTGCAAATTATGCAACTGATAGAGGTTTATTATCCAAGATCTATAAAGAGCACATGAAACTCAACAAAATAAACAATCCAGTTAAGAAGTGGGCAAAGGCACTGAACATGGAATTTTTAAAGGGTGATATGTGAATATCAGGATCACTAACCATCAGGGAAATGCAATTAAAAACCACAACGGCATTTCCCCTCACTTCCGGATAGAATGGCTATCACTCAAAAATCAGAAAACAATAAATGCTGGCAAGGATGAAGAAAAAGGTAGCCTAACACACTGTTGGTGGGAATGTAAACTAGCACAATCATTATGGAAGACAGCAATAAGATTCCTCAGAAATCTGAAAACATAACTATCTTTTTAAAAAACTTTTATTTAATAAATATAAATTTCAGAAGTACAACTTCTGCATTATAGTGGCTTTTCCCTCCATAACCTCCCTCCCACCCACAACCCTCCCATCTCCTGCTCCCTCTCTCACCCCATTCTTCAAGATTCATTTTCAATGATCTTTATATACAGAAGATCAGCTTGGTATATACTAATTAAAGATTTCAACAGTTTGTACCCACACAGATACGCAAAGTATCAAGTACTGTTTGAGTACTAGTTTTACCATTAATTCTCATAGTACAACACATTAAGGACAGAGATTCTACATGGGGAGTAAGTGCACAGTGGCTCCTGTTGTTGAATTAACATATTGACCCAGCCATTGCAATCCTGGGAATTTACCAAATGAAATAAAATCAGCATATGAAAGAGTTATCTATACCTCCATTTTCACTGTAGCTCAATTCACAATAACTAAGATATGGAAGCAATCCAGATGTCCATCAACTGATGATTACATAAAGCATGGAATAGCACTCAACCATTAAGAAGAGTGTCTGTGTTTCCAACAAAATGGATGCAACTGGAAACCATTTTACTTAGTGAAATGAGCCAGTTCCAAAAAGACAGGTATGTCTTCTCTGATATGTGATGGTGAACACAGAAAACAAAAAAAAAGTCTAAAAGTGAAATGGACATCCTATAATATTATTGTTTTTAGCCCTTGTTTATACTCCTTGGAACTGTGGTCTTTTACTTTTTACTTGTTGAAAATTGCGGTTATTGGTACATTAGGCCTGTGATTATAGAGTGAATTGAAATTTTGTTTCTACAAATATTAGAGAAAATAAAAAAGGAAATAAGGAGAGGGATTGAGGAAAGGAATGATGGAAATGGAGGGAGGGAAGTTTATCATCTTAGAATTGTACCTATGAAATACATGAAATGTTTCTTCCATTAATAAATATTTGAATATACAAAAAATTTCATGTCCATTGGCGTAATATCAGTAAATATATATTAAACAATTCTTAAAAACAAATGCATGGCATATCAATAAGGAATATTTATAGCCAGGCTGCCTAGAAAATATTAAAAGTAATAATACTTTGCAGGATAACCTTAAGTATTACACAGAGAACTGAGTGCCTTATTTGAGGAGCAAATAAGTTATCTAAGATTTCTGAATGGCATTTATATGATCAAAGATGTGCTTACAAGGTAACTTTGGCAATGCAAAGGCAGTTTTAGACAAGGGAGGAAGCCCACAAAATCTGGAGCAGCTGAGGAAAGAAACAGGCAGATGATGAGTGAGCAGGGCTGTGGAATGAAATTTGTGATGATTCAACTTATACATCAACCTGCATGGGTCAGAGGATGCCCAGGTAGCTGGTGAAACATTATTTCGAGTTGCACTTGTAAGACTATTTCCAGATGATGTTGAAACCTGATTCTGCAGACTGACTGAAATGGATCACCCCCACTAACATGGGTGAGCATCAGCCAATCCACTGAGGGCCAAAATAATATGAGAAATCAGAGGAAGAACCAATTATCCCTCTCTTTTTGAGCAGGAAAATCTAACTTCTCCTGCTCTCAAACATGGGCATCCCGGTTTCTCAGTTTCAGACTCTGGAATGCACCACCAGTGGTACCCTCATACCTCCTGCCTGGATTCTCAGGCCCTCAGCTTCAGGCCAAATAACAGCATCCGCCCTGCAGTTCTCAAGTATGCAGATCACATACTGTGGAAGTTCCTGGCCTCCATTACTGTGTGATCACTTCCATGATCAATCTCCTCTTTGCTATCTCCATATATGTCTGCTACTAGTTCTGTTTCTCTGAAGAATTATAATAAACAATGGGAGAAGTTTCCAGAAGTACATGCAAATGCAAGGGTCTACTAACTACTCAGTGTGGATCAGCAGAGTTCACTCCAAGGTTTGAAACCTAGGCTTCCTTCCGTGAACTATGGTCAAGGGAATCGAGGGTGAAGTTAGTATTAAACTGTAAGAAGTGCTTCTGCCAAACACGTTTAGCAATATGCCTTGATGTAACCAACTTATCCAAATATCCTAGTACTTAACACGAAATGTTTCAAAACAAGGCAAAGTAACTGTGTGATAGCATTGGAAATAAAAGTGAGTCAAATTCAACTATCAGCTGGGTCTATGCAATGCCCTTTAAACTTTCATATAAATAACTGTGGCCAAATATGAGCTGAAGTTAGTTTCAATATCATCACGCTACATTTCTCAAATGTGTGTGTGATATGATTTTTAATAGCATGAGATCCCAGACACCTGTCTTCAGTGGTGGGTGAAAAAAAATTGAAGGTTTAATATCCTCAGGCAAGCTAATTATAGGTCACCAGATTACAGGTAATTCGGAGAAGCTACAAAACACAACATCTCTATTTCCACCACTGCATATGTTGAAATCACCATGACAATGCTGTCATTCTCATTGTGAGGCCAAGGCAGGATGGCAGGATCTAAATAATGCATAAGCTACCAGCATTCCTGCTCATATCCCTTTTCAAAAATAGCGAAGTGTCTCTTTTATAGTCCACAAAGAATTGAAATCATATGGTGAATCCTGATAATTGCTTTCAGAAGGAGCTCTTGGCACAAGCTCCAGGTTCTTCAGTCCATCTATGTCAGGAACACAGACTGTCACTGCATACAGATGAGGAGAGCGCCCAGAGAGCCCCCCAGCTGCACAGCACTTCCAAAGTGAGAAGCTCCGTGCCAGCTGAATTCCCTCTCTCCCTCTTCCTCACCAATTAGCATGTTTCTCACCCTCATCATTTCGTTCATATACAGTCAGGCTAATATTTTACACAGCTCAAGAGTGCTTCTGGAGAAATGTACAACTGTTTCCTTCACTTCTGAATACAGATCCCAATCCAGGTGGACTGAAAATGAAAATATAACCAACACATACATGAGCACTAGCCCTCGATAACTGGGCCACATAGCTGTACACTGACATTTGGATGTTTCACTCAGAGCAGCACCAGAGAACCAGGGATAGCGATGGAGTAGTGGCTACTACTACAGGCACTACCCAAGCATCAGCTATCTTCCCTTTCTTTCATTTTCCCTTTCCCTGGGTCCTTCCTTGGTTTTCAACTTTCAGAATGAATTATTCCAAGATCACCCTAACTAAAACAGCTCACTCTAATCCCTGAATTTATAGCAACTCTAATAAAGATCTACCTCTGTGAGATTTCTCATAGGATTTGCTTTGTCTTCCATTTATTGCTTGTATATGAATTACTTTATCAGATCATGGCCATGAGCTAGAAAATGTGAATTATCTCCCGTTATCACCCATATTCCTTCCAGTGCACAGTACTGGGAATATAACAGGTTTTCAATAAATATTTGTAAAATGAATAAAACCTAAAAGAAACCAATTTCCTTGGGGTGAGATTAATGACATATACAAGGTTTAGCTGGAAGGGATCATGCCATTGGAATCTCATATGAAGAGAGATTAAATATCATTCCTAGGAGAAAGAGAGGAGAAGTCTGGGGACTAGGGCTGAAAATCCAACCTGTACATGATGCTTTCACTGCTAGAGCCAAATCTTTCAATTTAAGATCATGGAAAGCTCTTAATGCCATTCATTAAAGATTTACGTGTTATAGAGTCTAAAGAGAAGTCAAATCAATTTATCAAAACACATTATTTTATTATTTGCATGACTACTTTTGAAAATATATTGTCTAGTCATTTCTCTTTCTAGTCACCTCACACAGCTTACTGTTTTGTGTCATATCCCTGGGTGCTAGCACATCAGTTGTCTGATCACATGCACGCTTGCTCCCCAACACCCACACGCTGAGTGGTAAATGATCCTCCAGCATACTTTTTATGTATTAAAAACAGACACAAAGAAGGAAAATATTTGCCCATAGCCTCAAAACACAACATCAGGATGAACTGAGAATTGTTCTGTGATGCAAACCTGCATTTAGTCTTCAGTCAATGCATACTGGACTGTGCACTGGTAACAAAGTAGGCTATGAAACCGCTTTTGTGATCCTGGAACTGGACAATTTCAGGCAAATTGCTTTCTCTCTCTAAGCTTCACTTTTTTTTTAAGATTTTTAAGTTTTTCAGCTTTTTATTTCTTGTTAGGGTGGAGTAGAATTTTCATAGGGTAATTATCATATCAATATGGAAATCAGTCTTAGCCTCACTTTTGATATGCATAAATGGGGCAATTCCTAGCAGGCAGGTTGTCATTGGCAATAAGTCTAAAAGAGTGGTTCTCAGACTTACAGGACCAGCACAATGAGTTCTCAAAGACCTGTTGTTGTATCCCTTCCCTGGATGTTCTGATTTAATGGATCTGGAGTAAAGGCCAAGAATTTGCATTCAATCAAGTTCCCAGGTAATAAAGCAGCTAAGGGTCAAAGGACTCAGTTTGAGAATCTGAGTTCTAAAGCAATGAACATAGAATGGGCACTCAACAGGTAGTTTTAGTATCATCTCAACAACAGGGAAAGCAGTGCAGTGAAATGGCAGAGGATGGGGAAGACATTGAACATCCACAAGAGAAAAAACCAAGAGCATAAGTCCTAAAAAATCAGAACACAGATGGAAGATCATCTTAGCCAAAGGAAATCTGAGAGACTGAAGAACTGCTTTTATTATTAATGCTAGAAAAAAAATCCCTTCATTTTACAAATGTCTTTCATAAAAAAAATTTAATTGCCATACAGGATACTGTATGAAGATGATTTACTTGCCTACCTTCTTCCTGTTCATATGTGACCACTTCCTCTGAATGTGGTGAAACTTTAATGGCCAAGGAGTTGGGTGATTAACAGTAATGGGAGTTTCTCATGTTATTCCCATGTGCATAACTACAACGATGAATTTTTATCTGTTAAACTTTTCCAGATTTCACCCTTACACATATAATACAATGTAGTGTGAGAAAAAAAGCTGTAAATGTGCTTTATTTAAAAATGAACACATGGAAGTTGGAAAACTTGGTTCATAAATATAGGACATGGAAATAGTACTGATTATCTAATATTTATCATTTTAGACCATAAATGCAGCTATGTAGCATTAATTTGAGAAAGAAAAAGAACTACCTAGAGACAAAAACCTCTTTTGCAACTGAATGGTTAAAAAAAGTAATTACTGAAAATGATTAAATTTGAGATTTGGGGCCATTTATGTGTTCCCTAATTTCTGTGAATTCTCCCAATCTTCAAAACTTGGAAGAAGACAGTGCAAATGTTCCTGGCCATACACCTTTCATATCTGAGACTGATTCTCTCCACAACATCTTTTTCTCAATTGTTCATAATTTTCAGTTTTAGATCCCCAGTTTCCAACCTCATTTCCCCTCTCCTGGGTTATTTCAATAAGTATTTAATTTCTCTATTCCACTCTAGGACATTTTACACTTAATGTCATATATTTTCACATTTTGCCAACACTCTTCATAAGACATGACTTGAATCCCCCAGTGAGTCAAGATTCAAACCTGGTCTAGGAATCAAATCCTCCATGACCTAGCCCTAAACCATTTTGCACTATTTTTATTTTCCCCTCACATCAGCCATTTTGAATAACCAATGACTTCTGGAAAACGTTGACCTCCTTTCCATCTATGCTGTTACCACACTATCTCTGCCTTTTACATTACTAGTAAGCATTTTCCTGCTTTATGATTTATAAAACATTTTCATAGTAATAGTTTCAGCTGATTCCTTTCCATTTAACAGATGAGCTGAGACTCAGAGATACCAGCCACTAAAGGAAATACACTAGGAAAGATAGATACTATATTTTAAAACAAAATCAAATCAAACACACATTCATAATTACCCACACAGCATTGGGAATCATTCCAGCCTTAGGAAATCTCACCTTGCTATGGCCTGGGAAAGCAGAAGTTGACCTGCGTTCTTGGGCCCCTGCACCTGTGTGGGATACCTGGAGGGAGGGTCTTGGCTCCTGGCTTTGGATTGGCACAGCTCTGGCTGCTGTGGGCATCTGGGGAGTGAACCAATGAACAGAAGATCTCTCTCTCCCTCTCCTTCTCCCTCTCCGCCTCTCTGTAACTCTGCCTTTCAAATAAATAAATCAATCTTTTAAAAAATCTCATAAATCATAATTAGGAAAAAAATTCTAAGACATGCACATCCAAATAACTTATATGAAAATACATCTTTATAGAAAGTGATTCAATTCAATGATGGTAATATTTCAGGAAACCTAGGATAGTATGGATCCAGTAGCCTGAATATGGATCCTCTATGAAACTAACAAATGCAATCAGAAATTTCAAGATTAATTGGTTATCAATTTCAAACTGAGGGAATTCTGTACTGCTAACAAATAAAATCCCCCTTCATTTCCTTTGCTTGATTAGTTTCTTTTCCTTGGTTTTTATATCTATTTATCACACAAAAAAACAATCTATAAGACTGATGATGCTAGCGGACCACTTTTTAATCTGTTAATAAAAGGTAAAATTATTTTGTCACAAAGGAATGGATAGATTTTTTTAATTTTTTTAACTTTTATTTAATGAATATAAATTTCCAAAGTACAGCTTATGGATTACAATGGCTCTCCCCCCCATAACGTCCCTCCCACCCACAACACTCCCCTTTCCCACTCCCTCTCCCCTTCCATTCACATCAAGATTCATTTTTGATGCTCTTTATATACAGAAGATCAGTTTAGCATACATTAAGTAAAGATTTCAACAGTTTGCTCCCACATAGAAACATAAAGTGAAAAATACTGTTTGAGTACTAGTTATAGCATTAAATCTCAATGTACAGCACACTAAGGACAAAGATCCTACATGAGGAGTAAGTGCACAGTGACTCCTGTTGTTGACTTAACAAATTGACACTCTTGTTTATGGCCTCAGTAATCACCCTAGGCTCTTGTCATGAGCTGCCAAGGCTATGGAAGCCCCCTGAGTTCACTGACTCTGATCATATTTAGACAAGCCCATGGTCAAAGTGGAAGTTCTCTCCTCCCTTCAGAGAAAGGTACCTCCTTCTTTGATGACCCATTCTTTCCACTGGGATCTCACTCACGGAGATCTTTCATTTAGGTTTTTTTTTTTTTTTCCCCCAGAGTGTCTTGGCTTTCCATGCCTGAAATACTCTCATGGGCTTTTCAGCTGGATCCGCATACCTTAAGGGCTGATTCTGAGGCCAGAGTGCTGTTTAGGACATCTGCCATTCTATGGGTCTGCTGTGTATCTCACTTCCCATGTTGGATCGTTCTCTCCCTTTTATATTCTATCAGCTAGTATTTGCAGACACTAGTCTTGTTTATGTGATCCCTTTGGTTCTTAGTCCTATCATTATGATCAATTGTGAACAGAAATTGATCACTGGTCCTAGGGAGATGGCATTGGTACATGCCACCTTGATGGGATTGAATTGGAATCCCCTGGTATGTTTCTAACTCTACCGTTTGAGGTAAGTCAGCTTGAGCATGCCCCGAATTGCACATCTCTTCCCTCTCTTATTCCCACTCTTATATTTAACAGCGATCACTTTTCAGTTAAGTTTCAGCACTTAGGAATAATTGTGTATTGATTACAGTATTCAACCAAAAGTATTAAGTAGAACAAATAAACAAAAAAAAAATACTAAGAGGGATATCATATTAAGCTGCCTATCAACAGTCAGGGTGAGGGCTGGTCAAGTCACCGTTTCTCATAGTGTTCATTTCACTTTAACAGGTTTCCTTTTTGGTGCTCAGTTAGTTGTCACCTATCAGGGAGAACAAGTGGTATTTGTCCCTTTGGGATTGGCTTATTTCACTCAGCACAATGTTTTCCAAATTCCTTTTGAATTACATAGTCTACAAAATATAAGATGTAATTGCAAGACTATTTCAAAATTATTCAGAACTTCGGTAAAATCAAAATCTTCAGATATGGAACTCAGGAAGCTATTTTTCAAGCACTTTAAAAATTGTCATCACCTTCAATCTCTAAGAAATAATTTTTTTACTTTTATTAACAATGGAGCAATTTGCATAAATCCAAACTTTCTGCTGCGTTAGCCATTAAATATATAAAAGATAACTTGGGATTAATATCTATGTGGGAAGTGATATGCTTTAAGGTAATTCCTACATTTACTACCATTTTTTGTTGGATAACTCATAATATTTCTTGCCAATTCATCATCTATTGCATAGGTAACAAACTGAATTGATAAACTCAAAATTTCAAAACTTGAATCCCGAAAATCTGAACGAGAATTCTTAAGAAAACCAGGAATTGATGGGCCAAAATCCAGAAGAAAAAAAGAATCACAGAAATGTAAGCAAAAATTATGTTAGGTTTGTACCCATTATAAGCCAACTGAAAAAATCAAGCAGTAGAAAAAGTCAACATAAATCTACTGCCAAGATCTTTGAAAGTGGAACAGCACTTTCTCAGAGAGTTTGGAAGTTCTGGGGCCTCAAAGACAGAGACATTATGGTAAAATGATCCTAGCTTTCAGATAAGACCCCAAGAGGTCACATTATTATTAAAAAACCAGAAAGAGATCAGTCTGGACATCAGCCTCATTCACCTCATCACCATGTGGATCAAGATGATTAGGCATATTCTGTCTTCTAGAGGAAATTTTAGTAGGAATATGGTATACCTAAGAAATTGCATTTTAGATACAGTAACAAGCATTCAATCCATAATTGTTGACCATGACTGGAAATATATTTACATGAAAGAAGAAAAAACAGATACCAACATATAGACATATAGTGATGTATAGACATATAGATGTATACTGATGCAAGTATGGAATTATCCTAATGGGATATTAGAGTCACTATAACTTTTATATTCAAGGAAATAAAATGTAGAAAATTCTAAAAGTATAACAGGGGTTACTGAGACTGAAGAGCAAAGGGTGTCGAGAAGGATGAGGTAAGGTTAATTACAAGTACTAGAAGTCCTGGGGTTCTAAGAAGAGTGGCTGTAGGTAATACACTGTGTAGACCATTGTAAAAATTAAAAGAAGGAATGGGAAAGGGAGGAGGAAGGAGAGTGGAAAGTATTATTTGGTTCATAACTCTGTATATATGAAATACACCTTAAAATTGTTCACCTTAAGTCAACAACAGCCATAAGCTGTACTTTGGAAATTTATATTTATTAAATAAAAGTTAAAAAAAACAAAAGATGCTTACAGATTTGTTATACACAGAAACACAGAAAAAATAGTCATCACTATGAAAGAACATGAAGACAGAAAATCTCCCAGTAAAAGGACAAAGTAAACAGGAATATTTATGGAAACATGGCACGACCAAGTTGTTATCAATAGTCACCTTGAATGTAAATGGCTTCAAATCTCCAGTTAAAAGATACAGACTGGCTGAATGGATTAAAATATAAGATCCATGTATTTGCTGCCTACAAGAAACTTATCTCACCAACAAAGGCACCCACAGACTAAAAGTAAATGGATGGAAAAAAATATCCCATGCTACAGAAAAGCAAAACAGCAAGTGTAGCCACCCTAATATAAGACAAAATAGACTTTAACATAAAAACTCTTAAATGAAGAGACTAAGAAGCACACTATATAATGAATAAGGGATGAATTCAACAAGAAGATGTGACTAGAATAAATGTATATGTACCCTATTACAGAGAACCTGGCTATTTAAAAATAATGTTAACTGATTTAAAGGGAGACACAGACTCCAATACAAGGAGTATTGTATGGAGAATGTCAACACTCCACTTTCAGCAATGGACAGATCAACAAGGCAGAAAATCAGCAAAGAAACAACAGAGTTAACTAACACTATAGACCAAATGTATCTAACGGATATCTACAGAACTTTTCATTTACAATTGCAGAATACACATTCTTCTCACCAGTACATGGGACTTTCTCTAGGATTAACCATATGCTAGGCCATAAAGCAACTCTCAGCAGTTTAAAAAAAATAGGAAACATACCATAAATCTTCCCTGACCACAATGGAATGAAGCTGGAAATCAACAACTCAAGAATCTCTAGAATGCATGCAAACACATGGAGACTGAACAACATGTTCTTGATGAATGGTGGGTCATAGAAGAAATCCAAAGAAAATCAAAATATTTCTGGAAATGAATTAAAAACAATACAGCATGTCAAAACCTATGGGATACAGCAAAAACAGTGTGAATTGGAAAGTTTATAGCAACTGGTACCTACATAAAGAAACCGTAAAGGTACAAAATAAATGAGCTGTCAATGCATATCTAGGACCTAGAAAAACAACAAACCATTAGCAAATTAGTCAGAGAAAACAAATTATTAAAATTAGAGAAAAAAGGCCGGCACTGTGGCTCACTAGGCTAATCCTCCGCCTAGCAGCGCCAGCACACCGGGTTCTAGTACCGGTCAGGGCACTGGATTCTGTCCCGGTTGCCCCTCTTCCAGGCCAGCTCTCTGCTATGGCCAGGGAGTGCAGTGGAGGATGGCCCAGGTGCTTGGGCTCTGCACCCCATGGGAGACCAGGAGAAGTACCTGGCTCCTGCCATCGGATCAGCACAGTGCGCCGGCTGCAGCACGCTGGCCGTGGCGGCCATTGGAGGGTGAACCAACGGCAAAGGAAGACCTTTCTCTCTGTCTCTCTCTCTCACTGTCCACTCTGCCTGTCAAAAAAAAAAAAAAAAAGAAAAGAAAAGAAAAGAAATTAGAGAAAAAAAGTAAAACCAAAAAATACTAAAGAAGAGTTGATTTTTTGAAAAAATAAACAAAATTGATACACCAGTGGCCCAACTAACCAAAAGAAAAAAAAAGGAAGGAGAAGACCAAAATCAGTAAAATCAGAGATGAAAAAGAGAATTGAGGGGTATGGTGCTGTGGCATAGCAGGTAAATCTACTGCCTGCCTGGGTACCAGTTCAAGTCCTGGCTGTTCCACTTCTGATACAGCTATGGCCTAGGGAATCAGTGGAGTATGGTCCAAGCCCTTGGGCCCCTGCACCTGCGTGGGAGACCTCAAAGATGTTCCTGGCTTTGGATCTGCACAGCTCCAGCTATTGCGGCCATGTGGGGAGTGAACCAGCAAATGGAAGACCTCTCTCTTCCTCTCTCTGCCTCTCCTTCTCTCTCTGTGTAACTCTGACTTTCAAATAAATCAATAAATCTTTTTTTAAAAGGGGAGGAATCTGACAACAGATAACACAGAAATAAAATGAATCATCAGGAATTACTACAAAATTCTGTATGTCAACAAATCAGGAAACCTAGAAGAAATAGACTGATTCCTAGACACATAGAACATACCTAAATTGATGTTCAATTTGGGACATGCTCAAGCTGACTTGCCCCAAATGGTAGAGTTAGAAATGTGCCAGGGGATTCCAATTCAATTCCATGAAGATGGCATGTACCAATGCCATCTCACTAGTCCAAGTGATCAATTTCAGTTCACAATTGATCATAATGATAGGTCTAAGAGTCAAAGGGATCACATAAACAAGACTAGTGTCTGCTAATACTAACTGATAGAATAAAAAAGGGAGAGAATGATCCAATATGGGAAGCGGGATACACAGCAGACTCATAGAATGGCAGATGTCCTAAACAGCACTCTGGCCTCAGAATCAGCCCTTAAGACATTTGGATCTGGCTGAAAAGCCCATGAGAGTATCTTAGGCATGGAAAGCCAAGACACTCTGGCAAAAAAAAAAAAAAAAAAAAAAAAAAAAAAACAACAACAACAACAACAACCAAACCAAAATGAAAGATCTCCGCGAGTGAGATCCCAGCAGAAAGAACGGGTCATCAAAGAAAGAGGTACCTTTCTCTGAAGGGAGGAGAGAACTTCCACTTTGACTATGACCTTGTCTAAATAATATCGAAGTCAGCAAACTCAAAAGGTTTCCATAGCCTTGGCACCTCATGACATGAGCCTAGGGAGATTTCTGACGCCATAAACAAGAGTGTCAAATTGTTAAGCCAACAACAGGAGTCACTGTGCACTTACTCCTCATGTAGGATCTCTGTCCTTAATGTGTTGTTCAATGTGAATTAATGCTATAGCTAGTACTCAAACAGTATTTTTTTTTTTTGACAGGCAGAGTGGATAGTGAGAGAGAGAGAGACAGAGAGAAAGGTCTTCATTTTGCCGTTGTGTTTCTATGTGTGTGCAAACTGTTGAAATCTTTACTTAATATATAGTAAATTGATCTTCTGTATATAAAGAGAATTGAAAATGAATCTTGATGTGAATAGAATGGGAGAGGGAGAGGGAGATGGGAGGGTTGCAGGCGGGAGGGAAGTTATGGTGGGGGGGGGGGGGTCCATTGTAATCCATAAGCTGTACTTTGGAAATTTATATTTGCTAATTAAAAGTTTTAAAAAAATTCAGCCATAAAGACACAGAAAACTTAAAAGACAAATAACCAAGACAGAAACCAAATCAGGAATAAAAACATTCCCAAGAAAAATGCCCAACACTGGACACCTTAACTGCTGAATCCTACTAGTCATTTAAAGGAGGACTAACTAATTCTTCTGAAGCTATTCAAAACAATTAAAAGGGAAGGAATCCTCCCAAAATCCTCTATGAACCCAGCATCATCTTAATTTCAAAACCATAAAAAGATACAGCAGAGAATTATAGACCAAAACACAGACAAAAAATCTTCAACATACTCGTTAATCAAATCCAACAACACATCAGAAAGATCACTCCCCCAGACCAGGTGAGATTTAGCCCTGGTATGCAGGGATGGTTCAAAATTTACAAATGAATAAATGTGACACATCACATTAACAAACTGGAGAACAAAAATCATATTATCTAAATAGATGCAGAAAAAGCATGTGATAAAATACAACATCCTTTCATGATGAAAACTTTAAGCAAGTTGGGTATAAAAGGAACATTCCTCAACAAAATCTATGCAGTTAATGACAAACCCACAGCCAGAATCTTATAGAATGGGGAAAAGTTGGAAACATTCCCACTAAGATCCAGAACCAGACAAGGATGCCCACTCTGTCCATTACTATTCAATATATTTCTGAATGTTTTAGCTAGGGCCATTAGACAAGAAAAGGAATTCAAAGGGATACAAATTGGGAAGGAAGAAGTAAAAATATCCCTATTTGAAGATGACATTGTTCTATATTTAAGGGTCCAAAACACTCCACTAAAAGGCTATTTGAACTCATAAAAGACTTCGGTGATGGCCAGCGCCGTGCCCCACTAATCCTCCGCCTGTGGCGCTGGCACCCCGGGTTCTAGTCCTGGTCAGGGCGCCAGATTCTGCCCCGGTTGCTCCTCTTCCAATCCAGCTCTCTGCTGTGGCCCGGGAGGGCAGTGGATGATGGTCCAAGTGCTTAGGCCCTGTACCCGCATGGGAGACCAGGAGAAGCACCTGGCTCCTGGCTTCGGATTGGCACGGCGCACCGGCCATAGCGGCCATTTTGGGGGTGAATCAACAGAAAGGAAGACCTTTCTCTCTCTCCTCTAACTACAGTGGCTGGATATAAAATCAGCACACAAAACCCAATAGCCTTTGTATACACAGACAATGCTATGGCTTAGAAACTACTTTTAATATTAATGCCATTAACAGTAATTACCAAAAAATTAAATGCTTTGGAATAAATTTAACCAAGGTTGTCAAAGATCTCTACGATGAACGTTACAAAACATTGAAGAAAGAAATAGAAGACACAAAAAATGGGAAAATCTTCCATGTTCATGAATTGAAAGAATCATCATCAAAATGTCCATACTTTGGATTGCATTGAATCTGAAAATTGCTTTCCAATCAAAATACTAAGAACATTCTTCTCAGACCTAGAAAAAAAGATGCTGAAATTCTTATGGAAACACAAGAGAGCCCAAATAGCTAAACCAATCCTATACAACAAAATCAAAGCCAGAGGCATCACAATGCTAGATTTCAAGACATAATATAGGGCAGTCATAAACAAAACAGCCTGTTAAAGGCAGAAAAACAGATGGTTAGACCTATGGAACAGAATAGAAACTCCAGAAACTGAAAACTGATCTGCTGTATAACCCAGCCATCCCACTCCTGGGGATTTACCTAAAGGCAATTAAATCAGCATACCAAAGAGTTATCTGTACCCCTAAGTTTACTGCAGCTCAATTCACAATAGATAAGAATACACATAAGCATACACATACACACAAATGTGGCTTCCAAGGCTGGGGAAGGGTGGGGACATTTTTGAAATAGGGGGAAGTCACAACCCAGGTTTGGGCAAAATTCACTTTTTATAGGGCAGAGTTATTATGTATTTATGTGTACTTTCCTAAACCATATGCTTAGAATCTCAGTCTAAAATATTTTCATTTAAATTAATTTATCAATCAGGTATTTCCGAAACTAAATTAGGTCTCAAATAAGTAAAAGTGGTTAGCCAATGTTTCCTACAAGAACAAAGCAATGGTATCCAATTCCTTCTCAAAAGGCAGAAACTGATGACAATTCCCAAAAGGAGGAGTTTCCAGAAATTTAAAGAAACCTAAATATCTTTCCACTTATTATACATATATTAAAATGTATATAACTCTTCTAGGGATATTCACTTTGGAAATTTTTTAAGATGTAACAGCTAGAACTTAATCACGCCTGCCAGTGATGCTGAGCCACACCAAATCTAGTGGAATAATGACTTTGTCTGCCTTGGAAAATGGGCTCTGTCAATGCAGCCTGAAGTACCTCAGCACTCTGGCAATTTAGTCAGTTACCTAAAGCATTTTCACATCATGTACTCATTGTCAGGCAAAGTTTCCCTCTGTACTTCTAAAGTTCCATTTCAACTTGAATGTACATCTTGATATTTAGCTTACTAAATTTCATCTTTCTCACTTTTGATCATCCATCAAACCATTCTGAACACTGATTGTCTTCTAAAAGGTTAGCTATTCCTCATCAGTGTTTATTACCCACAAATATCATTAACTTGTTTTGTTTCTCATCAACATTGTTAACATTTTTGAAAAAAGCATTGTCACAGATGGGATCCTACAGCATGCCACTAGAGACATTATTCCAAATTTATTTCAATCCACTATATAACACTTTTAACTTAGAAGTTGTTAAACTGCAGGGGGTTGTTGCTGAATCTGAGAGGAAGCCCAGGACAGTGTGCCAGGGCGGGAAAAGCAGACGAACCCCAGACCACGAAGTCGAAGAGTAAAAAGGAAGCTGCTGATCCGTAAACTGAAAAATAAGATTCCATCCAGTAAAGTTCACTTATTTGGGAACTTAAAAATAACAAGTTATAGGACACAGACACTTTAAAACAGTGAATTGTATAGTAACTTTTTTTTTAACTTTTATTTAATGAATATAAATTTCCAAAGTACGATTTATGGATTACAATGGCTTCCCCCACATACCGTCCCTCCCACCCACTACCTCCCCTTTCCCACTCCCTCTCCCCTTCCATTCACATCAAGATTCATTTTCGATTATCTTAATATACAGAAGATCAGCTTAGTATACATTAAGTAAGGATTTCAACAGTTTGCTCACACAAAAACAAAAAGTGAAAAATAATAGATGATTTTTTTAAATGATGATGAAATCAGATCAGACCTATTGTCATGTTTAATCCCAGTGAGAGTCAAGTTGGGAGTTGACAATTTTTTTTTTTTTTTACAGAGGATCAGTTTAGTATACATTAGGTAAAGATTTCAACAGTTTGCACCCCCATAAAAACACAAAGTGAAATATATTGTTTGAGTACTCGTTATAGCATTAAATCTCAATACACAGCACATTAAGGACAGAGATCCTACATGAGGAGTAAGTGCACAGTGACTCCTGTTGTTGACTTTACCAATTGACACTCCTGTCTATGGCATCAGTAATCTCTCTATGCTCCAGTCATGAGTTTCCAAGGCTATGGAAGCCCTCTGAGTTCTCCGATTCTTATCTTGTTTAGACAAGGTCATAGTCAAAGTGGAGGTTCTCTCCTCCCTTCAGAGAAAGGTACCTCCTTCTTTGAAGACCTGTTTTTTCCACTGGGATCTCACTCGCAGAGATCTTTTGCCAGAGTGTCTTGGCTTTCCATGCCTGAAATACTCTCATGGGCTTTTCAGTAACTTTTGAAAAAAAAAAGAAATAAAATGTTGAAGTAGCTGAAGATGTTGTCATGCTGGCCTTCTTTCTCCTCTCTGCCTCCTCATTTCAGGCCTTCATCCCTCAGCTCACTGAGTACAGAGAACTGTGAATCTACCCATCGTCCCAAGAAAACCCTTGGCAATGCTTCCAGTCCTCCTATGATTGTTTGTGGTCCACTGGTAGGATTCCAAACTTCCTGACGCACACTCTCAATGCTACCTTCTATTGCTTCTCCCTGTAGACTCAACACCCAGACCGTAACACCCTCATATTCTGGAGTACAGTGCTTTCCTGTGTCTGCATTTGTTTCTTCTTTCTAGAAGGGCTCTCTTCCTTTCATTGGTTCACTCCCCAAATGGCTGCCACGACTGGCACTATGTCGATCAGAAGCCAGGAGCCAGGAGAATCCTGGTCTCCCATGCGGGTGCAGGGGCCCAAGGACTTGGGCCTTCTTCTACTGCTTTCCGATGCCACAGCAGGGAGCTGGACTAGAACCTGACGCCCATATGGGATGCTGGTGCTGCAGGCAGAGGATTAACCAAGTGAGCCACAGTGCCGGCCCCGGAAAGGGCCATTCTTTACCCAGCTTTGTATGGCTAACTGCTATCATGGTGTCTCCCACATGGCCAGGGCTGAGTAGTACTTAATGAACAGTAATTGGATGAGAGCTCATCCAGAATGGCCCCATCCTTTCTTACAACCACTATTCCCACGTTAAATTCCGACCGCACTTTAATCATATTTGCTTGATCTTTCTGTTGTTGGATATGGTCAGCTCATCTGTAATTTGTAACTTTTTTAATATCATAATTTGAAATCCATTTTCAGTAGATCTTTTCTTCTAGTTTACCTCAAGGCAAATATAGGGTAAATTAAGCCAAAAGATGGCTCTACATGTTTTCACATCCATCAGTGCCTCCCTTCCCACTGGGGCTATTTCTGCTTCACAGCCATTGCCCTGCACACATGACTGAATCCTCCCCGAGGGTGCCTTCTTGGTTAGCCACGCGTCCATCATTCCATTTGTGACTGTCACTGCCAACTCCACAGCGTACTCTGTTCTGTTTGTGCTTCTTCCTTGTGTTTCTTTGTCTGCTTCCCAAGACCCTTCTCTCAGCCTCACATGGGAGCGAGAAGGGGGACTGGGAATCAGAAAACCTAGGGAATAGCTCCAGCACCAACAGTAATCAAGTCACTCAGAGCTACAAACAGATCTTTCCCTGCTATGGAAACAGCCAGAGACAAAATAGATGCTTCTTCCACATTCTGATTCAGTTGTCATAAAAATCTGCAAAGATCTGTACTAACAAATGCATTGAAGAGAGGAAGCAGCTGAAACTGAAGTGAATTTCCAAGAGTCACCTGGCGTGTGAGCTGTGGCCCCTCGTGTAACAAACCAGGCAGGCTAGGATTGAGATCCTGAATCTAACACTTGTTAGCTGGCCCATCTCCACAAAAAAATCATTTTGAGCCACAACTTTGCATTTATTAAAAGGTAGACATCACTGTCAGTGAATCAGTGTGTATGTTAGATAAGTGAAAACATTTGCAGAGCAAACAGCATAGTGACACATAGCACGTGCTCAATAAATGGCAACTCTTAACATATAGCAGCGACAAAAGGGTTCAAGCCAGGTCACAAAGCACACGTTCTTAGGCTCCTGATGCCTTACCTAATTAAAGCATGTCGGGGGGGTGGGGGGTAGTTTGAACAAGACGACTCCATAAACTGCAAAAAACCTGGCTTCTTTTATCATAGCCATTTTCCTAATACAGGCTTGTCACTTAACCTCTGAATCGGCTTCTTCATTCACAAAATGTAAAGGAGTGATCCTGCTTTCCTAACTCCTTGGAGTTTCTGAGGGTTTAAGTAAAATAGAACATTTTGATAAATGCTGCATGTAAAAGAAATCCCTTTTTAGTGTCAACTGATTAGGGCTCCTTCACCAAGACAATCTCACTTTTTTTTTCTTTTAATTACTTCCAGAACTACACACAGGTGAGATAAGATAGTTTACTGTTTGGCAAGGCATTCAAATAACATCATGTAATTTATATTTGCTTTCCAATTCACAAAGCCAGCCTTAACTGAACATCTGCTCCTGTGTTCCTAAAATTAGTGGGTATTTCTCTATGCCTTAGGTTTCAATTCCAAAAGGAAAAAAAAAAAAAAGAAACCTGCCCCCCTATGAAACAATATTAACTACAGCACGCCAAAAAATGAGGTCCAACAAAAATTGTATAAAGTTGAGGCCTGTGCTGTGGCACAGCAGGTAAAGCCATCACCTGCAGTGCAGGCATCCCATATGGCACCAGCTCTAGTCCTAGTTTCTCCACTTCCAATCCAGCTCTCTGCTTCAGCCTGGGAAATCAGTGGAAAGCAGCCCAAGGCCTTGGATCCCTGCATCTGCACCCACATGGCGAGACTCGGAAGAAGCTCCTGGCTCCTAGCTTTGGATTGGCACAGCTCTGGCTGTTGCAGCCATCTGGGGAATTAATGAGCAGAACGAAGACTCCCCCAACCCCCACCAACCCTCTGCCTCTGTGTAACTCTGCCTTTCAAATAAATCAACAAATCTTTTTTTTTTTTTTTTTTTTTTTTTTTTTTTTTTTTTTTTGACGGATAGAGTTAGACAGTGAGAGAGAGAAACAGAGAGAAAGGTCTTCCTTCTGCTGGTTCACTCCCCTAATGGCCGCTACAGCTGGAGCTGCACCCATCCGAAGCCAGGAGCCAGGTGCTTCCTCCTGGTCTCCCATGCAGGTGCAGGGCCCAAACACCTGGGCCATCCTCCACTGCCTTGCAGGGCCACAGCAGAGAGCTGGACTAGAAGAGCAGCAACCGGGACTAGAACCCGGTCCCCATATGGGATGCTGGCACTGCAGGTGAAGGATTAGCCAAGTAAGCCACCGCACCAGCCCCAACAAATCTTTTAAAAAAAAACTTGTATGAAGTCATCACTGACTACAACATGAGTACATTTGACAAAACTCTATGCTTTTGAACACCTCACACCCCAGGAATAATATGGGATAGTCAAATGTCTAAGTATCTTTTTTTAAAGATTTATTTAATTTACTTCAAAGTCAGAGTTATGCAGAGAGAGAAGGAGAGGTAGAGAGAAAGAGAGAGAGGTCTTCCATCTGCTGGTTCAATCCTCAATTGGTCGCAAATGACCTGAGCTGCACCAATCTTATCTGAATCCGGGAGCTTCTTCTGGGTCTCCTATGCGGGTGCAGGGGCCCAAGGGCTTGGACCATCTCTACTGCTTTCCCAGGCCATAGAAGAGAGCTGGATAGGAAGTGGAGCAGCCAGGACTCGAACTGGTGCCCAAATGGGATGCCGGCACTGCAGGCGGTGGCTTTACCCGCTGTGTCACAGCACCAGCCCATGTCTAAATATCTTATTGGAGGTGGTTGCTGATAAAATTGTGGGACTCACTGTGGAAGTTTTGCTCTGAGAGTAGGTCAGAGTATTAAGACACATGTAAGGCCTAACACAGCATGAGTTTTGTTTGATGCGCTATCTTGTCCATGCAAGGCCTAGACACAAATAAACTGACCCGATCCACAGGCCACATTTTGGTGATGATGGCAGGGAAAGCAGGGAAGTCACCACTACTTTATGGAGAAGTCTGGCAGCTCTGTCATCTATTGATCCTAGCAAAACACAGGGAGCACACCCAGGACCTTACAGGTGTGCATTAAAATTCTAACAATGATGCAGTTCTCAGGTTTGGCCTACAGACAAAAGGAGCTGTGATTATGAAACAGTTTTTAAAAACCACATCAGAGACACATCAATATTTAAGACCTCCCTCTAGTTCCGCCTTGTGGTTTCCTTCTCTGCAAACCCCAAGTGTTTTACCTGGCTTACAGATCCCAACCCTCCCCACCCACCTGTCTGCATCAGTCATCTGTTATTGTTCTTGGATCAGTCCTGTTGTCTTTATTCTTCCTCCCCCTTCATCTGTAAAATTCCCAGCTCTTGTTGACACTTTGCGTCAGTCCCCCATTTCCTTCCTTTAGGGGCCATTAATCACAAAGAGCAGCTGGCTCTCTGCTTATTCTGCCTCCACCTCATACATTCACTGCAGACTCCCAAGCTAGCATTTCTATTTCCAATATTCATCTGAAAATATTCTTCCCAAGCTGCCAACAATGACCTCCTACAGGTCAGCTTTTATACCCCCTTCTCAGCTCTTGCACCATTGCAATCTGGCAATATTGCCGACACCTAATTTCCTGAAGTGTTTCTCCTTTGCTTTGAAATACTGATTGTTGGTGACTCTCCAACACCCATGAGAATGTGTATTTTACTTCTGTTTCTATGCATAGTCTTTTAGATTCAGTATCCAACCAGATTCTTCTCAGTTCTCTAATTATTCATCTTTGACTATAAGGATAAGTTTAGTTACAATTTCACTGCTACAGTTTAGATGTTTGTATAATGCCTAGCATTCACCAGGCATTAATTAAGCAGAAATTTTTATAAATCTTTTCAACTTCATTTCCTATAATACATAGTCATAAAATTCATGTTCCAATACACAGCTTTTATGCTTTCAAACAACTTGGATGATTCAAACACTGTCTTGAAGGAATGTCTTGCACTCTCTCCTAAGACGGAATTGACATAGCTTTCAAAATGTATAAAAATACTATCTTTTGGGTAGCCATTGGGGAGTTCCAAGATGGCAGAATAGCAACAAGACAGTCCAACTTACAGAGGGCAAAATTAATATTTAAAAATGGTAGAAATTGACAAGGCAGAAGAAAGAATATCCAATCTAAAAGGCAAATCTCTGGAAATTTTATAGTCAGACCAAAAACAAGAAGAAGAAATTAGAAAACTAAAACACACTATTGGATATCTACATGATACTATCAAATGACCCAACATATGCAGGTCTTAGGAATCCCTGAAGATGTGGAAATAGAGAAAGGATTAGAAGTCCTTTCCAGTGAGATAAGAATAGAAAACTTTCCTAATCTAGAGAAAAAAACTAATATCCAAGTATAGGAAGCACATAGAATTTCCAACAGACATGACCAGAAAACATCTTCACCACATCAAATTGTAGTAAAATTCTCCACAGTATAACATAAAGATTCTAAAATGTGCACAAGAGAAATGCCAGATTACTTTAAGAATTCCAAATAGTCTCATATAGGACTTCTCATAAGAAACCCCACAAACTAGGAGAGAATTGGCGAAATACATTCCAAGTCTTAAGAGAAAAAAACTGTCAACCCAGAATACTGTACCCTGCAAAGCTCTCATTTATAAATTAATGTGAAATAAAGACATTCCATAACAAATAGAAATTGAATTTATCACCATCCACCCAGCCTTTAAAAAGATGCTTACAAATGTGCTACACAAAGAAACAGGGTCATCACTACAAAAGAAGGTGAAGGCAGAAAAACTCCAAGTAAAAAGGAAATCCAAAGTAAAAACTAGGAATATTAAATGAAAAATGGGAAGGCCAAGTTATTATTTATCAATAATCACCTTAAATGTAAATGGCCTCATCTCTCTAGTTGAAAGAAACAAAACTGGCTAAATGGATTAAAAAAGAAAACCCATCTATTTGCTGCCTACAAGAAACACACCCCACTAACAAGGGTACTCTCAGACTGAAAGGGAAAGGATGGAAAAAGATAATCCATGTTAACAGAAACCAAAAAAGAGAGACCGTAGTCATGCTAATATCAGACAAAATAGACTTTAAAACAATAGCTATTGCCGGCGCCACAGCTCACTAGGCTAATCCTCCGCCTTGTGGCACCGGCACACCGGCTTCTAGTCCCGGTCAGGGCACTGGATTCTGTCCCGGTTGCCCCTCTTCCAGGCCAGCTCTCTGCTGTGGCCGTGGCCAGGGAGTGCAGTGGAGGATGGCCCAAGTGCTTGGGCCCTGCACCCCTTGGGAGACCAGGAGAAGCACCTGGCTCCTGCCTTCGGATCAGAGTGGTGCGCCGGCTGCAGTGCACCGGCCGCAGCAGCCATTGGAGGGTGAACCAATGGCAAAGGAAGACCTTTCTCTCTGTCTCTCTCTCTCACTGTCCACTCTGCCTGTCAACAACAACAAAAAAAAAGCTATCAAAAGAGACAAATAAGGGTACTATGTAATGATTAAGGGAACAATTCAACAGGAAGAAGTGACTATTTTAAACATATATGCACCAAATTACAAGGCACCAGTTATTTAAAAGAAATGTTAATGCTTTAAAAGAAGACATACACAAATACAGTAGTAATGGAGAACTTCAATACCCCACTTTCAGCAATGGACAGATCAACCAGACAGAAAATCAGTAAGGAAACAACAGAAGTAATCAGCACTATAGACCAAATGGACCCAACAGATATCTATATAGCCATCTACCATACAGAATACAGAATACATACCGTTCTCACCATTGCATAGTACTTCCTCTAGGATTGACCACTTGATAGGCCAAGCAAGTCTCAGCAAATTCAAAAAATCAAAATTATACCACGCATGTTGTTGAACCACAATGGAATGAAGTTGGTAATCAACAACTCAGGAATATCCAGAACATATGCAAATGCATTAGGACTGAACAACATGCTCTTGAATGAACAGTGGATCATTGAAGAAAACAAAAGAGAAATCAAAAACATGTCTGGAAACAAATGAAGACAACAATACCACATATCAAAATGTATGAGATACAGCAAAAGCAGTGTTAAGTGGAAAGTTTATAGCTACTAGCATCTCCATCAAGAAATTAGAAAGGCACCAAATAAACATGTTCAATGCATCTCAAGGACCTAGAAAAACAGCAAACCAAACCCAAAACAATTAGGAGAAAAGAAATCATTAAAATTAGAGAATATACAAAATTTAAACCAGTAAGATGATACAAAAGCTCAGCCAGATGAAGCTTTTTTTGAAAAAATAAACAAAATTGACATACCATTGGGTCAACTAAACAAAAAAGGAGGGAGAAGACCTCAATTAATAAAATTAGAAATGAAAAAGGAAATGTAACAGATACAACAGAAACAAAATGCATCATCAGGAATTACTACCAAGAGCTATATGGCAAAAAACTAGGACACCTAGAAGAAATGGAAAGATTGAAATTGAAAGGGTGGGAATCCTCCCAAATCACTTCTATGAAGCCAGCATCACCTTAATTCCTGTACATGAAAAATTTACATGAGAGAAAGAGAACTACAGACCAATTTCTCTGATGAAATAGACACAAAAAATCCTCAACAAAATGCCAGCCAATCAAATCCAACAACACATCAGAAAGGTCATTAACTCAGACCAAGTGGTATTAATCCCTGGTATGCAAGGATGGTTCAACAATCAAAAATCAAACAATGACATATCAAATTAACAAACTGAAGAACAAAAACTATATGATGATCTCAATAGATGCAGAAAAATCATTTGACAAAATACAATACCCTTTCATGATTAAAAACTGTAAGCAACTTGGAAACAGAAAGAATAATTCTCAACAGAGTCAAAGCAGTCTATGACAAACCCACAGCCAGTGTCCTATTGAATGGGGAATAGTTGGAAGCATTCCCACTGAGATCCAGAACCAGACAAGAATGCCCACTCTCACCATTGCTAATCAATATTGCCCTGAAAGTTTTAGCCATAGCCATTAGGCAAGAAAAAAAAAAATCAATGGGATACAATCTGGGAAGGAAGAAGTCAAGTTACCCTTATTTTCAGATGGCATGATTACATATGCAGGGTATCCAAAAGACTCCACTAAGAGACTATTGGAACTCATGGAAGAATTTGGAAAAGCAGCAGGATATAAAATCAACACAAATATCGACAGCCTTTGTATACACAGACAATGCCACAGCTGAGAAAGAGTTTCTAAGATCAATCCAATTCATGATAGCTACCAAAAAAAATCAAATACCTTGGAACAAATTTAACCAAAGGAGTCAAAATCTCTACAATGAGAATTACAAATGGAAAAAACTTCTATGTTCATGAATTTGTAGGATCAGTATCATTAAAAGGTCCATACTACAAAAAGCAATTTACTGATTCAATGTGATACCAATCAAAATACCAAAGACACTCTTCTCAGATATAGAAAAAATTATGCTGAAATTCATATGGAAACACAGAAGACCCTGAATAGATAAAGCAAAAATTATACCACAAAAACAAAGCCGTAGGCATCCCAATACCAATTTCAAGCATACTACAGCAAAGTTATAATCAAAACAGATTGATGGAAGAGAAATAAAAACGCCAGAAATCAAACTAAGGAACTTATTTTTGACAAATGAGCTAAAATCAATCCCTGGAGCAAGGGCAGTCCTTCAACAAATGGTGCTGGGAAAACTGGATCACCAAATGCAGAGGTAGGAAACCCATCTTACACCTTTCACTAAAATCCACTCAAAATGGACTAAAGACCTGAATCTATGACCTGATACAATCACATTATTAAACATTGGGGAAACCCTACAAGACTTCAGCATACAAGAAGAGATCTTGGAAAGGACCCCAAAGGCACAGACAATCAAAGCTGAAATTCACAAATGGGATTACATCAACCTGAGAAGCTTCTACACTGCAAAAGAAACAATCAACAAAGTGAAGAGACAAACGGACAGAATGGGAGAAAATATTTGCAAACTATACAACTGATAAAAGATTAATAACCAGAATCTATAAAGAGATCAAGAAACTCAACAGCAAAACAACCAACCCAGTTAAGGAATGGGCAAAGGACTTAAACAGACATTTTTCAAAAGAGGAAATCCAAATGGCCAACAGACACATGAAAAAATGTTCAGGATCACTAGCCATCAGAAAAATAGAAATCAAATCCACAATGAGATTTCACCTCACCCCTGTTAAAATGGTTTTCATACAGAAATCAACAAATAACAAATGCTGGTGCGGATGTGAGGAAAAAGATACCCTTTATCCACTTTTGCTTAGAATGTATACTGATGAAGCCAATATGCAAGAAAGTATAAAGTTACCTCAGAAACCTGACTTTAGATCTATAATTGACCCAGTCATCCCACTCCTGAGATGCAGTGCTGGCATCCCATATTGCTGCTGGTTTGAGCCCCAGCTGCTCCACTTCCAATACAGTTCTCTTCTATGGCCTGGGAAAGCAGTAGAAGATAGCCCAAGTCCTTGCTCCCCTGCACCTACATGGCAGACCCGGAAGAAGTTCCTGGCTTTGTTTTGGCACAGCTCCAGTTGTTATAGCCATCTGGGGAGTGAATCAGCAGATGGAAGACGTCTCTCTGCCTCTTCTTCGCTGTAACTTGGCCTTTCACATAAATAAATCTTTTTAAAAAAAGTAATTGTGGGATAGGTACACTATAAATACTACATAGTAGAAAGGAGAGGAGAGGAGAGAGGAGAAGGGGGGGAAAGGGAAGGGAGGAGAGGGGAGGGGAAGGGAGGGGAGGGGAGGAGAGGGGAAAAAGAAAAAGGGAAGGGAAAGGAAGGGAAGGGAAAACAAAATGAAAGAAGAGGGAAGGGAAAGGAAGGGAAGGGAAAGAGGAGGAGGAGAGGAAAGAAGGAAGGGAGGAAAGGAGGAAGGAAGGCAAGAAAAGAAATCTGGTCATGTGCAACAATATGGATGAAACTGGAAAACAATCATACTTAGTGAAATAAGCCAGTCCCAAAGGGACAAATACCATATGTCCTCCCTGACCTGTGATAACTGATAGAGCACCTAAAAGGAAACCTGTAGAAATGAAATTGACACTCTGAGAAGCAATGACTCTACACAGCCCTTGCCTTGACTGTTGAGAAACAGGTTTTTTTTTTTATTTTTTTACCTTTATCTTTTTTCTTTCATACTAATCATTGAACTCTTTACTTAACATAGAATTAACTTTATGTGTATTAAGTTAATTGAAAATAGATCTTAGTTAAAAATAAGAGGATAAGAGAGAGAAGAGGAATGGGGATGAGAGTTTAGGTGGGAGAGTGGGCATGGAGGGAAGAATCACCATGATCCTAAAGTTGTAATTGTGAAATGAAGTTTTTTTGTTTTTTTTTGTTTTGTTTTGTTTTTTTTTTTTTTTTACTTTTTGCCAGGCAGAGTTACAGTGAGAGAGAGAGAGACAAGGAGAGAGTTGTAGACAGAGAGAGAGAGAGAGACAGAGAGAAAGGTCTTCCTTCCATTGGATCACTCCCCTAATGGCCGCTATGGCCATAGTTGTGCCCATCCAAAGCCAGGAGCCAGGTGCTGCCTTCTGGTCTCCCATGCAGGTGTAGGGGCACAAGCACTTGGGCCATCCTCCACTGCTTCCCGGGCCACAGCAGAGAGCTGGACTGGAAGAGGAGCAACCAGGAATAGTACCCAGCACCCTAACCAGGACTACAACCCAGGGTGCCAGTGTTGCAGGCAGAGGATTAGCCAAGTGAGCCATGGCGTTGGCCCGTGAAATGAAGTTTGTAACTGTAAAGCAGTATAGTTCTGCATATATCCCTATGGACTTTATTCTAAAGGTACAGCTCAAAAACTTGCCATGGGACTGTAAATCCCCACAAGCTAGTGGTAAAAACAGCATTTCAAGTGTTACACAGATCAAATGCATAGGATTAAGTGTTAAAGTGATCCTATAGATAGGATCAAGAGTTAAAGTGATCATATAAATAGGACTAAGTGTTCGGTAATAACAACAGATAGAATTAAAAAAAAGAGTGAATGCTTCAACATGGAAGCAGTCTATACAGCAGATTCATAGAATGACAATCGCCTTAAGTAGCACTCTGACCTCACAATCAGCCCTTAAGGCAATCTGGTCTGGCTGAAAAGCCCAGGGGAACTTTTCATACATGGAAAGCCAAGATACTGTGGCAAAAAATTTCTACATAAAGGACCTCTGTGGGTGAGACTCCAGTGGAAAGAAACAGCCACCAAAGAAGGATGATCAAGTCATCCACTAATGTCATACATAAGAGTGTTAATTGTTAAATAAACAAGTGTCACTGTGTGCTAACTTCCCATGCAGGACCTCTGTCCTCAAAGAGTTGTATTATGAGAATTAATAAATGAAAGATCTCTGCAAGTGAGATCCCAGTAGAAAGAATGGGCCATCCCTTTCTCTGAAGGGAGGAGAGAACTTCCACTTTGACTATGACCTTGTCTAAATAAGATCGAATCAGCGAACTCAAAAGGCTTCCATAGCCTTGGCAACTCATGACTAGAACCTAGGGAGATTTCTGACACCATAAACAAGAGTGTCAATTTGTTAAGTCAACAACAGGAATCACTGTGCACTTACTCCTCATGTAGAATCTCTGCCCTTAATGTGTTCTTTAATGTGAATTAATGCTATAACTAGTACTCAACAGTATTTTACATTTTATGTTTCTGTGTGGGTGCAAACTGTTGAAATCTTTACTTAACATATACTAAATTGATATTCCTTATATAAGGATAATTGAAAATGAATCTTGATGCGAATGGAATGGGAGAGGGAGCAGGAGATGGGAGGGTTGTGGGTGGGAGGGAAATTATTCTGGGGGAGGGGGAGCCATTGTAATCCATAAGCTGTACCTTGGAAATTTATATTTATTAAATAAAAGTTAAAAAAATAGAACTTGTTGTCAAAGAATTACTTCATTTTAGTGTATTAAGTAGAGGGTATTATGTTTCTTAATTATGTCTCTAAGTGCCCATAAAAGCTGTATCATTCTTGGGTTCTTTGAAAAAAGGGAAATTACCTTCAGGATGCTTTCACTTTGAACAGCCCTTGTCTGGACTGTTGGGCAACAGTTTTTGTTTTTTAATGTTTTTGTTTTGTTTATCTCTTTCTCTTTTTCTTCCTCATACAGAATGTTGAACTCTCTTTAGATGGAAATGGACATGGATAATACAAGTCTAGGAAAGGGAGAAAGTAGTACTACTCACATATCAAGAAATTACAACCATTGCAATATTAACTGTGTATGTTTTCTTCTCCTTGGTTTAAAATGCTACTTATAGAGATATTCTTCCTAAGTTGCTTCCTTGTAGCACCAAATGCTCATTATCCATGCATTGCTTTGTAGAACATGCAGTATACATCAGAACAGATATACAAAAAAGCAGAAGAGAAGGGTGGACAGAGACAACATGGATATAACTTTCAGAGAGTTCCTGATAAATGATATAGATCAATATGCCTTGCATATTAGAGATGCTCAAAAATTATTTGGTGAATTGGCTACAACTCCCCTTTTTACTTATGGAAACTATTGCACAATAAACTGGCACTCACAGTTTCACAAATAACATACCATAGTTGTCTTTATGTGCTATAATTGGTGGTGAGGGCCCTGAAAAGTAATTTACAATAACCACTATCTCAGCAAAGGTTTTATAATTTTTAATGTAAATTAGCTATTTCTATAAAAGATCATTTTTACCTATTTGCTTATGATATATGCGTTTTTAACTAAAAGAGAAATTGAAATGAGTGGACTGAAAATTGCCCATAAACCCTAGATACAACCATAAGAGTGTGCCTTGCATGCGATATCTATTCCAACATGAAGTTAAGAGTTGAGAGTCTAATAAAAGCTCCACATTTTCTAGTTCTAGTAATAAATCAGCAAAAAAATGCAATCTCCACATCCTTAACTGTGACACTGTCTGGCATTCTTATCCCTTCTAGATTGTTTTCTTCATTCTTTTTTCTTCTCCTGGTGTCATTTTTATTCCTTTCACAAACCCTGATTTTATCTTCTCACAAACTCCACTTCTATCTAAATCCCTTCATTCCATTTTGAGCTCTTTATTTTAAAGTTTTTCCTTCCATCCATTTCTGTTCTTCTCTTCTTGTTACGCTTCCTGCTTCCTGCCCCAACCTAACCTCTAGCTCCTGCTTTGGGAATGGAGGCCAGAGAAAGCTGCAGCTGCAGCTGAGCAAGCTGAGCCAGAAGGGGTAGAGTGAAATGAAGCTGATGAGCTGCTTCAATCTGTCCTCATTCAAGGAGAGCTTGTTAGCTGGAACTTCGAACCATAAAGATGTGACTGGGGAGGTGACACGGAAGAGATTTAACCCAAGGGGAAATTAGGAACATACTGGCTAACTGGTGAATACCCAACTGTATGTTTTTCTGAGGAAATACACTGCTAGATGCTAAGAATTGAAACTCACAATTCTCTTCATCTAATTTTAAATCAGCTTTCCCCTGTACAATAATCAAACACCCCTCTTCACTCTACCTTTGCGAAACTCTTCTTTTATTATCCTTTATAATTTTGTGGAATAACATGTCCTTAATTTTCTCTCAACTTTGAATCATAAAAGTCATTTTTCACAATAGTCTACTTTTAATCCATCTTCCCCTCCTAAATATGCATATATCTTGTCTTTATAGACAAGAGCATCATGCAAATAGGACTTAAATATGCTTAGCAAAAACCTCAAGGCATTGAATAAGGCAAGATATTTGGTTAACTAAAAAGTAATGCTTCATTTTTTTCTAAATTTTCAAAATCCATTTTCCCCATTAAAACTTTTCTTTGACCTCACGGATGGTAATAGTCTATTAAACTCTTCATTTCCATGGCCACACTAACCACACATCCTACTTTTTTTTTCCCTAACACCTTCAATAGAGTACTTTCATCAAAGTCAGGTTTAACTACCTCAGTTCTGACCCTGATGCACAAGTTCTTCTTCTGCACTCTCACAGTCATACCTTTGAGCTCCACTGTTTTGTTCAGATCACCTAATAATGAATGACGTGCTATGGGGATTTAGCTTGACATGACTGCAGCCATTTTTGTCATAGCAAATATCCTGCCTATAATGTAACCCCAACAATCATCCAAAACTTACGACATAAACAAATGCATAAAGATAACCTGCCAGGCTTGCCTTACAAAGGGAGACCATGGAACATGTTAATATTTGTTAAAGTCCACAGGTACTTAGGCTAGGTTGGGGACCATCTTTGTCTAGCTTAACATAAAAACTTCTTACAAATGACTGAGGCACAGAAATTCACGTCTTATGGCGTCCCAAAACCATTCTTCTGTCCATGAGGCCACCCAATCAATTATCCTTTGTGTAATCATGGATTTTTCTGTTTCTTTATTCTCTCTGTACCTTTCTCCCTTGGAAGTCAGATCTTGCATCCTGGGTTTTTCCAAAACAGGGGTGGTAGACATAATTACATGCATATTGATTGATAATGAATTCATAGTGACTTAAATATCATTTGGCTTCTCAGCACCACTTGTTCATTTTATACATGTCAGTGTAATTTCAAGTCCCCCAAGCAGCTATTTCAAATCCTCATCTTTCTCCTTAAGAGCCAATCAACTCACTTCATAGTAAATGACCCTGTTTCATTTTTAGCCTAGAGGTTTTCCAGAAAAAAATATCCTCAACTTCTCATTTCTCTTCAAATAGATCTATCTACATTTATTCTACAGTCTTCTCGCCCTGTCTCAGAGAAAGAGGCATCTGTTCAAAGATTTACAAGTTTATCTCTAAGATTTTCATACCATCCATTTTTCCTCAGTCTACACACATTTTAAAAGTCTGTAAAACAAACATTGGACAAATGAATTCATCCAATCATTAATCCACCCTTTACCCTCACACTCTTTCTCCTATTCCCAGGCAACTTTGTAAAAATATCAGCCTTTGAATTATTTGAAAAACTGGCTACACTGACTTACTCTCCTTTATTTTCCAGCCCTGTAACACAAGGCTTCAGACTTAAAACAGTTCACCACACCTCAGCTGACTGTGGTCAATATTTACTTTCATCCAGTAACACAGAGACATAATTGAAAACTCAAATAGTGTTATAAATGTTTTATACACATGTGTATCTTCTGCCCCTACATCTTCTATAAACCATCTTCATATTTCACTTCCAGAATTTACTTCTAAATAATGTGAATATAACTATCACTTCATCAATTTCAGATAGTTATTGTTAAATAGCTATTGTGAGACTTTATATTGCTCTCTACACTCTGTCTTCTTATATAGTTATATCACAAATTTTGGTTATTTTCATTTCAGTGTTTAATTTATTATGGGTATGCAAGCTGTTGTTTAATATTGAGCCAAGAAACAAACTAAAACCAAATCTCTTCTTGAACTTACATTTGTCCAGCCATTCAAAAATCCTTTAAAAAAAAAGATTGACACTGTTGGTGGGACTGTAAACTAGTACAGCCATTGTGGAAAACAGTATGGAGATTCCTCAGAAATCTGAAAATAGATCTACCACATAACCCTGCTATCCAACTCCTGGAAATTTACCCAAACAAAATGAAATCAGCTATAGAAGAGTTATCTGTACCACATGTTCATTGCAGCTCAATTCACAATAGCTTAGATATTGAATCAACCCAGATGCCCATAAACCAATGACTGGATAAAGAAAATATATTATCTATACATGGAATATTACTCAGCCATAGAAACAATGAAATCCTCTCTTCTGCAACAAAATGAATGCAACTGAAAACCACTATACTTAGTGAAATAACCCAGTCCCAAAAATACCAAGAGCATGTTTTCCCTGATCTATGGTAACTAATAGAGTACAAAAAATGTAATGTATTTGCAATTTGCATTTTGCATTGCAATCTGCATAAAATTATTCCTGAGCATAGTTAAGAAACTACTTCATCTCTAAACAAACTGATTACCTTGTAACAACACAGAAAACACATTGTCATTGGTTCTGTTTCATGGAAAGGAATTATGAGTGATTGAAACAAACACTACCTAGGTTAAATGCTCATTTTTCCACTCAATTATTGTTTATAGCCATTAGGTATATTCCCACTAAACTAAGGTCATTTTTGCTGTTATTTGCAACCAATTGCTGCTTTCCCAGGTTGATTAGCAGGAAATTATTTTTGGAAGCTGAGCAGCCAGGACTCAAATGGCACTCTTAAAACAATCTCAGTGTATTTTAAAATATTAAAATCAAACAAAATACCTTATTTCTACATAATGGAATAAAACTAGAAGTCAGTAATAGAAGAAAATTCACAACATGTATGACAATTAGATAAAATGATGACTGGGTCTAAGAAAAGTCACATGGAAAATTGTAAAATGCTGAGACAGATAAAACCAAAAACACAGCATTCAATAATACATGGCATGAGGAAAATCAGTGCTTTGACTGCAACTTATAGCTGTAAATATCCACATATATTTTTTTGAAAAACAAAGTTTGCAAATCAACAACCTTAGCTCCCATTTTCAGATAATAGAAAAAAAGAGCAAACTAAACCCAAAGCAGGGAAAAGTCAGGAAATAATAGAGATTAAAGTGGAAATTAACTAATCAAGGCTAGAAGGAAGTAGATAAGGAACATCAATGAAACCAAAAGTTAGTTTGGGGAAGCTCAAGAAAATACATCTTAAGTGAGACAAACCAAGAAGAAAGAAAGACTCAAATAACTAAAATCAGACATGAAAATGGGAACATTACAATGATTTTCCACAAGTAAGAAAGTATTAGAAAAGAATACCATGAAAACTATACCCCGCCAAATTGAACAGATAAATTCCTGGAATCACAAAAGCCACTATGGCTAAATCATAAAGAACTAGAAAATCTGAAAAGCCTTGGAACTAGCAAGGAGATTAAATATATAATCAATAATGTCTCAAAAATGAAAAACACTGGGAACCAAGGATTCATTGGTGTAATATTCCAAATATTTCAAACACACACACTAACCTCTCAAAGTATTTCTCCCAAAAATGGAAAAGAACATTAATTCCTTCTACAAGGCCAGTATTGTTCTGATACCAAAATCATTCCAAGATATCACAAGAAAACTACAAACCAATGTTCCTTATGAATCATTACTCAAAGTCTTTGATAAAATATTAGCAAGCCAAACCCAGATACATATAATCATCCTGTCCATGACCTGAGATTTCCCACAGAAATGCAGTGCTGCAAAGCTTTTTTAATAAATAGAAATTAATTTTGTGCCAATAAAAAGAATCCACAAAAATACAGCAAACATGATGAAAACTGACAGTTGTTCCCCTAAAATCAGGAACAGACAAGGTATCTGCTTTGGCCTCCTCTATTCAACATTGCACAGTTATTTCTGTCTAAGGCAATTAGTTAAGGAAAGGAAATAAACAATATGCAAATTCGAAAAGAGTAAAATTTTATTTGTAGGTGACATGGTTTTGCATACATAAATTCCTAAGGAAAACAGAAGCACACAACCAATTAGCTAATCAATAAGTCCTGAGTTGTTTTAAGATAAAAGAACAATAGAAAAAGTCAATTGCAGGAGAAGATGCTTAGCCTAACAGTTAAGATGCCAATAAAGATGTATGTGTTCCATACTGGAGTACTTGGGTTAGAGTTGCAATTCTGGCTCTCAGTTGCAGCTTCTTGTTAATGCAGATCCTAGAAGGCAGGAGGTGATGGTTCAAGTAAATTGGTTCTTGTCTCCCATCCAGGAGGTCTGCATTGAGTTCCCAGCTCCGAGCTCTTGACAGGCCCAATCATAGCCATTGTGGACATCTGGGGTGTGAAATGGTGGAGGGAAGCTCTCCCTGTCTTCCTGTCTCTCCCTCTATCTGTCTCTAAGCCTCTCAAATTAAAATGGTTGATGGTATTTGTACATAAAGGCAATGAAAAAACTAAAAATTAAGAAATCAGTTACATTCACATAGCATCAAAAAGAATTTAACAAAAGTACAAAACTTGCACTCCAAAATATACAAAAAATTGTTAAAAGAAATTAAAGATCAAAATAAATTTAAAATAAACCCCTGGGGGTCAGTGCTGTGGCATAGTAGGTAAGGCTGCCATATGCAGTGACAGCATCCCAAATGGGTGCTGATTCGAGTCCCGGCTGCTCCACTTTTGATCCAGCTCTCTGCTGTGTCCTAGAAAGGCAGTTGGAAGATGGTCCAAGTTCTTGGGCCCCTGCACGCATGTGGGAGACCCGGAGGAAGCTCTTGGCTCCTTGCTTTGCATTGGTGCAGCTCTGGCCATTGTGGCCAACTGGGCAGTGAACCAGAGGAAGGAAGACCTCTCTCTCTTTCTACCTCTCCTCCTCTCTGTAATTTTGACTTTCAAATAAATAAATATTTTAAAAATAAAATATATCCCATGTTCATGGATATGAAGATATAATAGAGTTAAGATAGCAATATCCCCCAAAATCTACAGAATCAACAGCATCACTATCAAATTCAAAGCTAGAATCTTTGCAGAAATTTGCAAGCTGATTTTAAAATTTATATGAAAGTGCAAAGGACACAACCTAATCAAAATGTTTTTTAGAACAATTGAATGTTTTGCACATTCTAACATCAAAACTACTATAAGTCAAAATAATGAGACAATGGAATACTAGGGATAAAGACAAAAATGTGGATGGACAGAATACACTACAAATTCCAGAATTAAACCTTGCATGTATGACAAGACATTTCAACAGAAAGAACAGTGATCTCAACAATTAGGCTGGGGCAACAGATTTCCATGTGCAAAGTAATGAGCTTGGACCTCTACCTATTACTATAAACAAAAACTAACTTAAAATAGATCAAATAGCTAAATATAAGGACCAAAATAACAAATTACAGTATGTTAAAAATAAAATTTGTTTTTTTTTTTAAAGATTTACTAATTTTGTTTTAGAGGGAGAGGGATAGACACAGACAGGCATGGAGAGATCTTCTATCTACTGGTTCACTTTTCAAATGCCCTCAACAGTCAGGGTTGGGCCAGACCAAAGGCAGGAATCATGAATTCCACCCAGGTTTCCTGTGGATGGCAGGGCCCATCACTTGGGTCATCACCTACTGCCTTTCCGGAACTATTACCAGGAATCTGGAGCAGAAGCAGAGTGGCAAGGACTCAAACCACACTTCAGCATAGGATGTTTGTATTACCAGAGACTATGTAATTTGCTGTGCAACAACACAGACTCCTAAAACTAAAAACTTTCATGCTCCAAAATATAAAGTCAAGAAAATCAAAAGACAATTCACAGAAATGAAGAAAATATTTGTAAATCACGCATCAGATAAAGAACTAATATCCAGAATATATAAAGATCTAAGACAAATACCACAATTACACAATGGCCAAGGAATCTGAATAAACATTTCTCCAAGTAAGACATACAACGGACGATGAGATAATGAACATATATTCAACAATTAGGAAAATAAAAACCAAACCATAATGAGGTACCACTTCATACCCGCTATGACAGCTATAATGAAGAAAAAAAACAGAACAAGTATCTGTGAGGATCTGGTGAAATTGAACCCTCATCATACATTCATGAAATATTTAAAATGTAATTGCTGCTTTGAAAAAAGTTTTGAAGTTTCTCAAAAATTAAACATAGAGTTACCATACGATGTAGTAGTTCTAATCCTGGAGTTATATATTCAATTTTTATAAACATCTGTAAAAGGCAAATCGATATAGACAGAAACTGGGCTAGTGTTAACAAGGAGCTGGAAGAAGGAGGAGAATGAAGAATGACTGCTACTGTGTACAGAATTTCTATTGGAGTTAATAAAATGGTTTGAAGTTAAATGACAGTGATGATTGCACAAGCTTGTGAACATACTAAAAAGTGGTAAGTGTTCCTCATGATGGAGATTTTTACAATTCTGTAACAGGAATCTTAAAGTTTTTTTAATATAAGGTGAACAAAGTTCATGCATTTCATAGATTTAAGAGCATAATGAGGGCCGGTGCCGCAGCTCAATAGGCTAATCCTCCACTCTCTCCCTTCCTTACCTAGGCACTTACATTCTATAGCATAATGATTTCTAACCTTGACCCAGGATGTTCCTCTGTGTTTCCAGTACTCTGCTCTGACCTCTGAAACACTCAGTCAACCAGATCCATTCTTGATGTCTTCCCTATTATCTTCTTCAATCCTCCCTCAAAAACCTCAAAATGGCAGTTGCAGTTCTCATTGGATTTTGGTTTTGTCCATAAGGGAATCTACATTCTCAGTGATATGCTATTTTGGGTAACTTTTGGAAGGAGAAAGAAAAAGCATAATCTTAATTCCATTGCAACAGCCACTTTCCACTAACCATTTAAGTTACTTTCCTAGTTTTGCCTCATCCTATGTTGTACCTTCAATGTTACTGCTTGGGGGTGGAGGAGAGACTAACAGCACAACTGAACATTTCCTTTCCCTGCTCAAAATCTCTTAGAGCAATACCTGGTATGATCTCAATTTCTTCATGAATGACTTCTTAAGATCCTCAAGGTGATGGGGTCTCTCTTTACCTAACTCCTCCTTTTGCCCTAACCCCTACCTATGTACACCTTAACTATGCTAACACACAGGACAGCCAGAAAGAACTGCAAATATTTTCTCAAGTGTTTATAAAGTATCAGTCTTTGTGTCCACCTGGAAAACAAATATTTTGCCTCCAACATTATTTCAGATGAGACATCTACTCTAACATGAAGGGAGCAAATCATTTCTTCTTTGCTGCTTGTCTCTATTTTGTCTCTGAAGTCATGGCAAGCCACAATTATTTGCTTATGGGAAACTATCATTCCTTTAAACATATCTATATATTATTTATTATGTAGTCTTTGAAAGCCCCTAGATTCTTTTAAATATTTACTGAGAAACAATTCTGTTCCAGATAGGAAATGCAAACATAAATAAAAAATACCTCATGCCTCTAAGGGTATCCACCCTCATGTGGTTGTACGGCAAGAATCTCTGATCACCTTGGAGTCAACTTGCCTCACTTATCATTCTACAACTTTCAGTGCTTAAACAGAGGATTGCATTTTATATTGCTATAGCCTGTCCAAACTATTATCTTTTCTTGTGATCTCATCCCCCAAAATATTCTTCATAAGCAACTAAGTAAGATTTCCAAAATTCAAGACTAATGAACAGCATTCCCTGCTTTAAAACATTCAATGGTTCCACTTTCCCTTCAGGATGAAGTCTGTCTTTCCCCCTTTAGATTCTAAGCTCATAAAAAAAAATAGGGTATTTGTCTTATACCTTACAGCTGAGGTAGACATCAAAGAGCCTGGTACCCCAAAAACCTGATATGTATTGGTTGGACATGTCTGAATGTTGCTTGGATCCTGGGGAATAACTATATGTTTTATTCAATGGTATTTTAATTTCCCTGAACTGGACCAATTAGGATGTGATCAACACCTTATCTGGTTTGTTCATATTGAATATATATCTCAAATATCCTGGGTACATGATTCTCATGTGTTCAGCTGGGAAAGAATTAGAAACTATTTTCAGCATATAGAATATATACAGTACCATGTTAAAATACATAGCAACTGTTTCCATTGTGTCACACATGGGTTAATTGCCTCATCTTTGAAAAAATATACAGTAATAAAAAAGTAGAATTTCCAATGCCATATTTTTAAGTACTTTCTCAGTAATACAGTTCCTTGGAATCAGATAAATATTTCACAAATAACTTAAGGCATACATCTTTCTCTAAAGAGCTTAAAAGTAACTGTCATTCTTCTTTATCAAAAGAGAGTACTGAGACAGAGAGTGATATAACCAAGGTCACAAATATAATCACGAAGTACAGATGATGGTGTCAAAAACAGAATCAGATAACAACTCACAGAACACAGCAAGGAAGGCCAAGAATACTAAGCAGTGTATATTGATGTGGGTATTAGACAGATAAATCTACCAACCAACACACCTTATCCTAAACAATGAAATTGCTGACCACAGAATGCAGAGACCAAACTGGGATTAAGAGAAGCAGAATCTGAAACCACATGTAAAGTAATGAAGGCTTTAAAATAAGAAGGATCCGATGGAAGAAATTCAGAATTTATGTTCACAACAGTCTTTCCCAGCAGACAAGCTCATCAGGTATGGGTACCTATATTTTCTCAAGGCAATCAACACTGCACAGGCTCTTCCTCATTTCTGCTTCTCAGTGATTATTTTTGCTGCTGAAGCTATGGCCTTAGATTCAGTTTCATCATCCATTAGTAGAAAATTGCAGACTTCAGATGTTTTTAAAAGGGCAAAATTTCACATAATTTTTTTTGGTATATACATTTTTCTTCCCCTATTCTACACCAGTTATGCTGATAAGAAGCGCTACTTTCCTTGCCAGGGATTTAGGTTTCCAAAATCTCCTTCTCCTCCAGGACCTAATCAGCTGCTTCCTTCTGGTTCAAGTCACAGCCTTGACAGCCCTGGCCTATGGAGGAGCTGCTCATCCCCAGTCAACTACAAACCTCAAGGAAATCTCCCCTGCGAAAGGGCTCACGTGGAATTTATGAGACGGGCAGTGTCAAAGATCACTCAATGCTTTTAGGAAGTTCTCTTTGGTCTGAACACTAAGAAAAGAATCATTTAAATTACTTCTTACAGAACAAGAGAGAAACAATATAAGGAAGCAAGCTGTACAGAAAAAGTCCAAGCCAAAAAAAAAAAAAAAAAAAAAAAAAACAACAACAAACAAACAAACAAAAAAACCCATGATCAAGGATGTTCCTGCCTTGTTCCTGCCTCAGCTCTAACTTTTGTTTATGAAGGATGATGGTGGGGGCGGGAAACTGACAGATCCTCTCTTTCCTTCTACTTTCCACCTGTTAATGATGTCAGCCCCTGGAAACAATGTGTGTCTCTGAGTGGTGCTCCAGAGTTGAGTTGTCAGGAAGGGTGAGTATCATATACTTCAGAGTGTGGCTACCAATCAGAGTCTAACAACACACACTACCGCATCTATTCCATCTCATGTCAATTCCACAACTTGAGCTAAGTGATTCTTATTTTTAAGGACTCTTATCCTCTCTTGACCTTTCTTATCTTGAGAAAAGAATCTCTGCCTATCTTCTCATAAAAATATTTCTCCATTCATTGTCTATTTGGCTCCTTTTGTTTCATTCTATGTAGACCAACATAAATAGATTCCTCTAAATACAAAGATCATTACCCACACATATATGTGTTTGTATTGATGTGTAGTCTATGCATACAGTAGATGCATAGATCATACATAGATCATTCTACACATATCTGTTTCATTCTACTTAAATCAACAAGCAAAGCACTTGATTTCAATCAAGTCATCTGTGCATTCTAGCAAACTATAAAATCCCCTAGCTTATCTCTGTGTGGAGGACACTAACTTTTAACAGTTACCATTCCGGCCAATCTTCAGGCCCTCATGTTCTAGCTTTGGAGAAGCAATGTTCAGGCTTTCAGGAGGGTCCACAAGTGAGTCAGAGGAATAAAAAGGGGAGGCCAGACCAACCTCTAACAGAACACAACATTGCTAATATACTTTAGCTTGAGGAAGTCAATCAAAAATGTCTGTTCTGCCCAGTATGAAATTCCATTCATACTGTAACACATCTTGGTAGTCCACAAGTTAGATTTATTTGGGCAACACTGGCTTTTTAGATGTCAACACTCCCAGGCGGTTCATTTGTCACTTTTTTCCTTAAGCGGCTGGATCTTGAAACAAGCAAGACCTCACTGTTCAGTGTTTACTAGGGCTCTGGATAGCTAGTGGTCAGCAACAGGGTAATGAGAACACAAGTTGGAAGGCCAAAATAAAGACTGATGGCATTATGTGCCAATATTAGCTCATTTACCCTAACATCAACAACATAAGGCATTGTTTCACTATGTACCTATTTTTTCACAAATGAAAAAAAAAAATGGGATTTGGTGAGGTGTTGCTTGTCCACAATCTAATGATACATGATTCACCTGGGATTGGAACTGAGATGTGTCCGGCTCCAGAATGTGCCCTTTCTTCTAAGTCTGCCCGCCTCCAAAGGGCAGGTTAGAAATGCAGCAGTGGAGCCAGGATTGGAGCAAGGGCTTCCGAACTCTGGAATGCTCCCCTATTTCTAGGAATGGTTAGACTCGAATCTCAGCTACCTTAACTTCAATTGCTCTCTAGAACCCCAGAGAACAGTAAACTTGGAAAAACGCTCCTTCTTTACTTACCATTTTACTCTAATAGAGTATAATCAATTTCATAGAAGCAATAAAACTAAAGATTCTTAGTTTAACTTCCATATTAATTTGAGGCATAAAAATATACAAATTCATGGAGTATGATGTGATATTTCAATACATGTATATATTGCATAATGATCAAATCTCGGTTCTACTTTCTTTTGTTCCCATATTCCGCTGCTGCCTAAAAGCTAAGAGTGGTGACCATAGAATCCAGACTGTGGAGTTCAAGTCCCTACCATATCATTACCAATGGTGTAACCTTTGGTAAACCCTGGAGCCTCTGCAGGCATCACTTTCCTTATCTGAAAGATAGGGATGATATAATTTCTTCATCTTACGGTGGAGGTGATAATTCACTTGAGAAAACACACACAAGATAGGCACACAGACCAACAGCTTGCTTTACTTGACAATCATTTTCACTTCTTGAAATATTTTAGCCTCTAAAAATTTAGAATCACTTTTTTATATAGATATGGAACACAATTTGTCAATTTAAAAAACAACTATTTGATCAATTAATTTAGTGTAACAATAAATAAACCAGAAGTCTAGAGACAAAGGCAAATTGCCTTTTAGCAAAGATTTTTTTCCCAAACAGGTGGTAAATTAAATGGCATAACCTACAATATTTGAATGAAGGACTTTCTTTTCAAATATAAAAATATTTTCAGGGTTCTAGTGACCTGCATTCTAAAAGATTCAATATTTTAATTTGTTTTAGACTGTTCAATTCCACTAAATCTGGACATTAAATAGCATTACATAAATTAATCTTTATTGACAAAGGTATTTCTACAACTTATCTCTTCATAAAATCATTTCTACTTTTCAACATGATTCCATTATGCTTAAGCATGTATTCCAATGTTTTTCTTCCAAGTGTGAAATAAGAGCTCAGAAATAACATGCTTAAAGCAGCATTTTTGATCTAGCAGTCTCCAATTTTACAGTCAAGAGTGTGTTCAACAAGCCAGAGATGAACAACTCCCTAAGCAGGTGAAAAAAAAGTAATTTTATAACTGAAATGACAGTTTTCTTACTCTTTTCAATGCACATCATGTGTGCCTGTCCTATATTTGGAAATATGCTTTTACATTTTTTCTGAAGAAAATTAAATAAGCATTTCTATGTTTGGTTTCTCAGTTATCATAAAACACGTTAAAGAGAAAATGGAAATGAAAAGCCAAGGACATGCTCATCTGAGTGAAAAGCACTACAATTTCAAAGCTGGATTTGACCTGAGACAACCTTTATCATCCCTCACAAACAGACAAAATCACTGTCTATAATGGGCAAGAAGAACCTTGTGTTTAAAGTGAGTAAGTTCATTCATTTGCAGCTGGGAGATAAATTTTTCTAAGCCTCTGAAGATTTTTTTTTTTTCAAATAAAAGCATCCAAAAATTAAAAACCAATTTAGTTGTCACCGTAGGTCTTGCCTAGAATTTAACAGGATTCCAGTTAAAACCCCAATCAGCTTAATGATATGATATTCATTACAAGGTCCCTTTCTCTTAAACTCTTTAACAACATTATTATATACATAAGGAAATAGAACTATGATACATTGTTTAATTCTACTGTCAATCTAAGGCTTTTAACAGTTCACAGTTGGAGTGACTCTCCCTGTGTTTATTATAGAAGAAGTTCCTCTCTGATCCTTTAGAATTACAAGTAGTAAACCCAACTCAGAAAAAAAAAAAAAAAAAAAAAAAAAAAACCTTCTATCACTCTAGTAAAATATCTCACATGGGAAAAACGTAACTAAAAGGTCACATAGTTAGAGATATTCATTCAAAAGTATCATTTGTTTTCCTTTCTCATCTGCTTCTTCCCTTCTACATTCCCTTTTGCCTTCCTGAACAGATCAGTCCCAAAGACATTTAATGGGGTTTGTCAAAGCAGACCTCTACGTCCAGGGAAGGGGTCACAGAGTCCAGGTACCAGGATGTTATCCAAGGGAAGGACTGGACCATCAGAAGCCAAGCAAGGTGAAGAGTATGTCCATCAACAGGCAGCAGGGCACAAGCAGGGAGCAGAGACAATGATGATCACCAGTGAGAGACCCAGGGAGGCGAGTCAGACGCTGAGCTGAGTGAGCAGAGCATGGGACAGGAGGGCTGTCCAGCACACTGTGACTGAGTCCAGGTGACAAGAGGACAGCAGCCACATGGGGTTAGTGGCAGACAGGCATCGGGAGTCAACACCCAAGCACATGGAGTCAGAGCCCAGGTGGAAAGAAAGGACATGGAGACAGAGGAGAGACATGGCACATTCATTTGGAAATATGACACATTCAAGAGAATAAATAAATACATTTAAGATAAGAAGAGCCAAGTTTTTGAGTACAGCTGTCTCTCCATGTCCAATCATCTCCAAGGGGAACTAGTTCCAGGACCTTTGGCCAATCACAGAATCTACAGATGCTCAAGGCACTTATGTAAAATGCCTTAAAATCTATATGTATATTCTTGATTATACTTGATTATATGTGACTTATACTTGAAATCATCTGTAGATTATTTATAATAGCTAAAACAATGCAAATGATGTGTGAATAGTTATAGGAGCACTAGAGAGTAATGTTAGAAAAAATCTAAGTACTCAGTACTTATACAAATTTTTCTGATTATTTTTAATCCATCACTGATTAAATCCATGAATATGGAAACTGTGGACACAAAGGACCAACTGGATAAGAGTTACAAATTCAAAATGTGAGAAAAACTAGAACGAGCTCAGGGAGCCTAATTAAAAACTGGTAGTATCGCCGAGACCGCGTCCAGCTCGCGACCACCGCACCTCGCCCAGCCGCTCCGCCGCCGCTCCACGCTCCCACTCAGCTCACCATGGATGACGATATCACCGCGCTTGTGGTCGACAATGGCTCCGGCATGTGCAAGGCCGGCTTCGCGGGCGACGATGCCCCCCGGGCTGTCTTCCTCTCCATAGTGGGGCGTCCGCGGCACCAGGGCGTGATGGTGGGCATGGACCATAAGGACTCGTACGTGGGCGACGAGGCCCAGAGCAAGCGTGGCATCCTGACGCTCAAGTACCCCATCGAGCACGGCATCGTGACCAACTAGGACGCCATGGAGAAGATCTGGCACCACACCTTCTACCACGAGCTGCGCGTGGCGCCCGAGGAGCACCCGGTGCTGCTGACCGAGGCCCCCCTGAACCCCAAGGCCAACCGCGAGAAGATGACCCAGATCATGTTCGAGACGTTCAACACGCTGGCCATGTACGTGGCCATCCAGGCTGTGCTGTCCCTGTACGCCTCTGGCCGCACCACGGGCATCGTGATGGACTCTGGCGACAGGGTCACCCACACGGTGCCCATCTACGAGGGCTACGCGCTGCCGCACACCATCCTGCGTCTGGACCTGGCCGGCCGGGACCTGACTGACTACCTCATGAAGATCCTCACGGAGCGCGGCTACAGCTTCACCACCATGGCCGAGCGCGAGATCGTGCGGGACATCAAGGAGAAGCTGTGCTATTTGGCGCTGGACTTCGAGCAAGAGATGGCCACGGCCGCGAACTCCTCCTCCCTGGAGAAGAGCTACGAGCCGCCCAACGGCCAGGTAATCACCATCTGCAACGAGCGCTTCCGCTGCCCCAGGCGCTGTTCCAGCCCTCCTTCCTGGGCATGGAGTCGTGCGGCATCCACGAGACCACCTTCAATTCGATCATGAAGTGCGACGTGGACATCCGCAAGGACCTGTACGCCAACACGGTGCTGTCGGGCGGCACCACCATGTACCCTGGCATCGCGGACCGCATGCAGAAGGAGATCACCGCCCTGGCGCCCAGCACCATGAAGATAAAGATCATCGCTCCCCCCCCAGCGCAAGTACTCGGTGTGGATCGGCGGCTCCATCCTGGCCTCGCTGTCCATGTTCCAGCAGATGTGGATCAGCAAGCAGGAGCACGATGAGTCGGGCCCCTCCATAGTGCACCGCAAGTGTTTCTAGGCGGACTGTTAGCCGCAGTGGCGGGACACCCTCTCTCGACGAAACCTAACGCGCAGAAAAAGAGACAAAATTGGCATGGCTTTATTCGTTTTTGTTTTTTCTTTTTTTGGTTTGTTTGTTTTTTGTTTGGGCACTTTTGTCTCAGGATTATAAAACTGGAACGGTGAAGGTGACAGCAGTCATTGGAGCGAGCATCCCCAAAGTCCCCAAAGTTCTGCAATGTGGCCGAGGACTTTGATTGTACATTTTTTTTTCTTTTGATAGTCATTCCAAATATCGTGAGATGCCATGTGACAGGGAGCCCCCGCCCTACTCCTGCCAAGGAGAAACGGTGCAGTCCTCGCCCTGGGCCACCCAGGGGAGGCGGCAGCATCGCTTTTGTGTAAGTTATGTAATGCAAATTTTTTAAATCTTCGCCTTAATACTTTTTTTAATTTTCTTTTTATTTTGAATGGTCAGCCATCATGGCCCCCATTTTTTGTTCCCCAACTTGAGATGTATGAAGGCTTTTGGTCTCCCTGGGAGTGGGTTGAGGTGTGGAGGCAGCAGGGCTTCCCTGTACACTGACGAGACCAGTTCAATAAAAGTGCACACCTGAACACACACACACACACACACACACACAAACCTGGTAGTATCACTGTGAGGTCATGGTTTGCAATAGCTTATTAATTAGCTAGTCTGCAATATAGTTTTAAAACAATTAGAAATGAAAATGTGTGAGTGTGTATGTCCACTGAGAGGGCCTGGAAGCAGTGAGACCCAATATCAGTGAGCCCAACTGAAGCCAGAGTTTGGCTTCTCAATACTATTCTCAATACTATTCTCCACTGCAAGGAACTGAGAATCCACGGAATACCACCAGATAACTGATCTAGAAATATTAAGGATGAATCAGCAACAACTGATCCAGAGTGCAAGTAAATGCCCAAAGAATGATGGAGATATGTCTAAAGGATACAGAAGCCAATGGATAATCTATAAATACTTCATTATCAAAATAAATAATGGTAGTACTGGATTGTAAACATTAAATAAAGTAGGAATCCATGAGAAAAGAGATATATTCATAAATGAGAAAACTGAAAGTTTAACCAATGGGATACTTACATTATTTCAAAATACTGATTAATTACAAGTTGGGGCGGGGGGGGGGGGGGGGGGTTGGGAAGTAACTTGAGAAAAAAGCAGCTTGGGAGACAGCATCTCACTAAAGTAACCAAGGTATGCAGAACACAGGATCATCCTGTGCTATCACAGCCAAAAGATGCCTGCATAGAATCTGCTTAGAACGAAATATCCAAGAATCCAAAAGTAAATGGTATTTGACAAAATAACTGGTCTATAATTCTCTAAAGTGTCAAGGTCACAAAAGGCAAAGAGAAAAATTATGGAAAAAATTATTCCAAATAAAAGAGTCCAAAAGACACAACTAAGGAAACCAGATATGTAGGATATAATTCCTAACAGGATTTTTTTTCAATAAATACATCATTGGCACAATTGACAAGAAACACGGATGAGGTCTGAGCATTATATATTCTACCGGTTTTGGCTTGTTTTAGTAATTATACTGTGGTTATGTAGAATAAAGAAATATCCATTAAAGTACTTATTAACACAATAATCTATGCTCATACTGAAGGGTTTATAGCTTAATTTCATTGATTATTAAATTCCACTCTCTACCGCATTCTCCTCTTGCGTATTGAATTTTGTTTGTGTTCTTTCATCCTGAAAAATATTTTTGGGCAAGGTATTTTTTAGAATTCATTTCTTATCAAAGTTAACAGCATTCTTCATCTCTTTCTTGCAAAATGTTTGTTCCTCATGGAGAAAAAATTTAAATACCTTAATCATTCTTAAAATTCAGATAAAAGCTCTTTCTTCAAAATTTTTGCATATTGATTGACCATGATGATTTGTATAAAACCAAGAGTTACCCTATAACACAACAGTAATAGATTCAAGTAAACATGACTGAGTGGAGTTTAGCTGAAATAATCTAAGCTTGAGATTGCCAGGGCCAGATTCCTGGCTCTGCTCTGTAACATTGGGTAAAATGCCTATATGAGAGAAAGAAGGAAGAAGGGCAGGAGGAAGAGTAGGGTGGGTGGAATCACTATGTTCCTAAATTTGTATATATGAAATGCATCATTTGTAATCCTTCAATAAAACATTTTTTTTAATTCTCAATTTCCATTTCCTCTCCTGGAAAAATGACCAAAGTAATGCTCTACTCCAGCTGTTATCTTTAAGATTAAATGAAATATCAGTAGGGGAAAAACGTATATGTAAAGTTTTAATTTAAAATAATTACTATTGACTTTGAACAGCACTTGTTTTGACTATTGAGGAACAGTTTCTTTTTCATACTATTTGTTGAACTCTAAGTGTGTCTTGTATGTCTATAAAATTAATTGAAAATATATCTCAGTAAAAAAGAAGAATGGGAATAGGAGAGGGAGGAGAAAGGGGTGGCAGTGTGAATGGTAGGGTGGTTATGGCGGGAAGAATCACTATGTTCTTAAAGTTGTATTTATGAAGAAGTTTGCAATCCATAAATAAATGGTTTCTAGGGGAAAAGTTACTATTATTTTCTTCCACTGCAAAAACAGATTTAATAGTTGCATTAGTATTATTAATCTCTTCCCATTTTTAAAGATTTATTTATTTATTTGAAAGGCAGAGTTACAAAGATGCAGAGGTAGAGTCTGAGACAGAGAAAGACAGAGGTTTTCCATCTACTGGTTCACTCCCCAAATGGCCACAACAGCTGGAGCTGGGCTGATCTGAAGCCATGAGCTTCTTCCAGATCTCCCACATGGGCTCAGGGGCCCAAGGACTTGGGCCATCTTCCACTGCTTTCCCAGACCACAGCAGAGAGCTGGATCAGAAGTGGAGCAGCTGGGACTCAAACCAGTGCCCATATGGGATGCCGGCACTGCAGGTGGCAGCTTTACCTGCTATGCCACAGTGCCAGCCTCTCCCATGTTTTCTAATAGACCTGCTTGCTCTAAATGATCATTGACTCTCCCATACACATTCATAAATAGTCTATACAGAGAAAATTTCTCAGCTTTCCTTAATTCTTCATTCCCCTAATGAAGTTTACCTTGTCCATTACAATGATGCATTCACGACTGGTAATCTGCTGCTCTTCTAGAGAACAGAAGATGGGGAATACGAGGGTCTTTGCAGAATGCAGGTGGGAGAAGATGCTTGACTAAGACTTGGCTAATGGAAGAATACCACAAGGAGTTCACATATAGACTTTGTTCTCAATCTTGTTTAAATTTAATGCTGTGGATCCATATTATGTCATTGGAATAAATTCTCTTCACTTGGAAACTTACTCATAAACATTGAAAATTTTTGGCTTCGGCCAGCGCCGTGGCTCACTAGGCTAATCCTCCGCCTGCGGCACCAGCACACTGGGTTCTAGTCCTGGTCAGGGCACCGAATTCTGTCCCGGTTGCTCCCCTTCCAGTCCAGCTCTCTGCTATTGCCTGGGAGTGCCATGTAGGATGGCCCAAGTGCTTGGGCCCTGCACCCACATGGGAGACCAGGATAAGCACCTGGCTCCTGGCTTCGGATCAGCGCAGTGCACCGGCCACAGTGCGCCGGCTGCAGCGGCCATTGGGGGTGAACCAACGGAAAAGGAAGACCTTTCTCTCTGTTTCTCTCTCTCACTGTCAAACTCTATGAGTCAAATTAAAAAAATCCACATCCTTTTATGGTGAAAACCTTAAGCAAATTGGGTATAGAAGGAAATTTCCTCAACATAATCAAAGCAATTTATGACAAACCCACAGCCAGCATCCTACTGAATGGGGAAAAACTGGAGGAATTCCTATTAAGATCCAGAACTAGACAAGGATACCCATTCTCATCCTTGCTATTTAATATAGTCCTGGAAGTTTGAGACAGACATCAAGCAAAAAAGAGAAATTAAAGGGATAGAAATTGTGAAAGAGAAAGTCAAAATATCTCCATTTGCTGATAACATGATTCTATATATAGGGGACCCAAAAAACTCCACAAAGAGGCTATTGGAACTCATGAAAGAGTTTGGTAAAGTAACACATAAAATCAACACACAAAAACCAGTAGACTTTGTATACACAGACAATGCCATAGCTAAGACAGAACTTTTAAGATCAATCCCATGAACAATAGCTAGAAAAAAATTACATAATTTGGAATAAATTTAACCAAGGATGTCAAAGAATTACCAACCATTAAAGAAAGAAACAGAAGACAAAAAAGTAGAAAAATCTTTCATGTTCATGAATCAGAAGAATCATTATCATCAAAATGTTCATACTACTGAAAGCAATTCATAGATTCAACATGATCTCTATCAAAATATCACTAACATTATTATCAGATACAGAGAAAATGATGTGAAAATTCATACAGAAACACAAGAGACTCCCGAATAGCTAAAGCATATTAAACAACAAAAACTAAGCTGGAGGCATCACAGTATCAAGTCTTAAGATATATTACAGGGCAGTTATTATCAAAACTGCCTGGTAGTGGCACAAAAGCAGACCCAAAGACCAATGGAGCAGAATAGAAACTCCAGAAATCATTCCACAATTATACACCCAATTTATCTTTGACAAAGGAGCAGAAATAAATCGCCGGAGCCAAGACAGTTTCTTCAACAAATGGTGTTGGGAAAACTGTATCTTCATGTGCAGAAATATGAAACAAGATCCCTACCTTATACCTTACACAAAAATTCACTCAAAATAGATCCGAGCCCTGAATCTATGACATGATACCATCCAATCACTATAGAACATTGGAGAAACTCTGCAAGGCATTGGCAGAGGCAAACACTTCTTGGAAAAGACCCCAGAAGTACAGGCAATCAAAGCCAAAATTAACAAATGGGATTACATTAATCTGAGAAGCTTTTGCACTGTTAAAAAAAACATTCAGCAAAGTGAAAAGGAAACTGACAGAATGGGAGAAAATATTTGCAAACTATGCAACTTAGAAAGAATTTTCAGAAACTAAAAAGAGCACAATAAACTCAACAGCTACAAAACAAACAACCTTGTTAAGAAATGGGCAAAGGACCTGAATAGACATTTTTCAAGAGAGGAAATTAAAATGGCCAATAGATACATGAAAAACAGCTCAGGATCGCTAGCGACCAGGAAAATGCAAATCAAAACCACAATGAGGTTTAACCTCACTCCCATTAGAATGGCTCTCCTACAGAAATCAACAAACAACAAACATTTGCATGGATGTGAGGAGAAGGGTATCCTAACTCAGTATTGGTGAGAATGTAAACTGGTACAGCCACCGTGGAGTACAGTATGGAGATATCTCAGAAAGCTGAATATAGACCTACTATATGATCCAGCCATCACACATCTAGGAATTTATCCAACGGGAGTAAAATCAGCATATGGAAGAGTGATCTGTACCCCTATGTTCATTTCAGCTCAATTTACAATAGCTAAGATATGGATAAACCCAGATGCTCATCAACTGAAGACTAGATAAAGAAATTATGATTTGTATACACTATGGAACACTACACATCAGTAAAAAAGATGAAGTCCTGTCATTTGCAACAAAATGAATGTGACTAGAAACAATTATACTTGGTGAAATAAGCCAGTCACCAAAAGACAAATACCATATGATCTCCCTGATCTGTGGTAACTATTATAGTACCTAAAACATAATCTATGAGAGCATAACTGACCCCTTGAGATGCGATGATTTTGAACAGCTCATGGCTTAACTGTTGAGGAACAGTGTTTTTCTTGTTTTTTTTATCTGTTCTTTTTTTCTTCATACCATTTGGTAAACTGCTTAGTGTATGGTTAATCTTATAGTATAAAATTAACTGAAAACTGACCTTTCTAAAAAATAAACATGGGAAAGGGAGAGGGTGAAGGAAGAAGGTGGTAGTATAGGTAGGAGGAAGGTAGGGGGAAAGAATCACCATGTTCCCAAATTTGTATATACTGAAGGCATGAAGTTTGTATTCCTTAAATAAAATTAAAGAGTTTGAGATTGATGGAACTTAGATCCCTTTGCACCTTTATGGCCGATACTACTTGTCATTACAGAAATAGATACATTTCCTATACAGAAAACATTTTTGTCATTGAGGAAGCAAATTTAGCCTTAATGATTTTTTAAAATATTTATATATTTGAAAGTCAGAGATACAAAGAGAGAAGGAGTGGCAGAGGTCTTCCATCCGCTGGTTCACTCCTGAAGTGGCTGCAGTGGCCAGAGCTGTGCCAACCCGAAGCCAGGAGCTTCTTCCGAGTTTCCCATGAGGGTGCAGGGGCCCAAGGACTTGGGCCATCTTCTAGTGCTTTCCCAGGCCATAGCAGAGAGCTAGGCCGTAAGTGGAGCAGCTGGGACTCAAACTGGCACCCATTCAGGATGCCAGCACTGCAGGCTTTACCCACTATACCACAGCGCTGACCCCTAGCCTTAATGATTCAAAGTGTGTTCTCAGTGTTAATATAGGCCCAGATCAAATCTCAGTTTATCTCTTCATCTGTGTGACAGACACATCCACCAGAGTTATAATTTCTTCATCACTAAAATAAATATAGCTACCACAGGGAGTTAGTGAGAGGGTTAATGAGCACTGTAGTTGCTATGATAAATGTTCCTAGAAGGCAGAATAATGAGTAGAGAGTCCGCCATCAAGCCAAATCTGAAACCTAAAATCCCATTTTATGGTAATTTTCAAATATCCAGACACTGAAATAGTAGCTAGACCATAAAGGTGTAATATAATTTATATCAAATGTTATTAACATGTACACAGATGTGTACATAGAAGAGCATGTAAGTCTGTCAATTACATTTACCTTTTATGCTAACCATCCAATATTACAAGAACAAGTATTGTCCTTGCTTCTAAGGTACCAGTCTGAAGAATGTAAATGGCCACAGTTATTTTACCCAATATAGTGAATGTACTCTTAGGATTTTGAATTCACATACACATGATTTGTCTGTATTGAGGCCCTAATTTATTCTGCACGTATTTTATTTGGAAGCTTCAATAATTTCCTGGGTCAATAACCAGGAAACGATAATTATTTTCAAACTCTAGGCCAGGTTTCCAGCCAATGTACATCTACAACAGCCAATAGTTAGCACAGCAATTCCAAATACCTGAAGATAAGCAATAAACTGAAATGTGAGTCAATAACCTACGACCAACAGTGATGTGAACAACAGCCCCAGCCCTCAATAGAATTCCCACCTTAATATTCTGAGCCTGCTCCAAAATGCAGCAGCAAGACATCTGTCATTGGGCATTCTAAGAGAGGTACTGCCAAAAGAGTAAAGATTACTTTGTGTGTGTGTGTGTGTGTGTGCGTTTACGTGTGTCAAAGAAGGTAAGCGTTTTGTTCTGACATTGCCTCCGAAATACATGCCAGGAGACTCAAAGGAAATATGGAAAAAAAATACATGGAGTCTGAAAACGCTTTGAATTTTATTCTGGAAAAAGGGTCCAAATGATGCTGCTTATCAGATTTCAAACCAGAGAATCTTAATGAAATATAGGGCTGTCACTATCTGGCTGCTGGATGATATTGAAACAATGCAATAATCTTACTGTCAAAACTAAGTGGCTAAGGAAAAGTGTCCTCCTTAGCAGCATCGAAGTCAAAAGCCTGTAGGTTAGAAGTAAAAGTAGTGTTTCCTGAGTTATTTATAAGAGATGGCACTCACACAATTTAATCATTACCCAACTATGCCAAGAGGGAGGAGCAAAAACACTTCTGTAAAATGCCCAACCTAATTTTAGAAACAATTCTACAAACAACAAGACTAAACAATCCTATACAATCTAATTTACGATGATGTAGTTTTTTAAAAAATTGTCTGAAAGTCAGAGTTACTCAGAGAGAGGAAGAGAGAAAGGGAGAGACCTTCCATGCACAGTTCACTCCCCAAATGGCCACATTGGCTGGGGCTGGGCCAGGCTGAGTGAGTCTCTCCTGGATCTCCCAAGTCGGTGGCAGGGAACCAAGCACTTGGGCCATCTTCCACTGCCTTCCCAGGTACATTAGCAGCGACCTAGATTGGAAGTGGAGCAGACGCGACTCAAACCAGTGCAGATAAGTGATGCAGGTATCACAGGGGGCAGCTGTACCTGCTACACCACAACACCACCCAGCTATGGTGTATTTTTTATTCTTGTTTTTATATTTTCATTTTCTATCACTTATATTGTTCTATTTAATGAGCACAGAGACTTTATTTTCCAAGACATACTTTTAAACACTGTATAAAGATTAGTTCATTTTCTCCTCATAATCACCTCATGAAATAGGTATCATTATTAAACCCCATTTTAGAGATGAAGATATTGGAAGTGGTGAGCCTACAGCTAAGAGTTCCTAAAATTAGCAAAATAAAGATACTCAGCAATTCTACATTTCTCTAGAAAATGACATTTATAACACAAACTAGCACACAACATCCTTATCAGTATCAAACAGGCCCAAAAACCTGGAGATAAGCGTATGAAAGCCCTCTTCTCTCCAAAAATAAGCTTCTATGAAGCTAATCCTGATTGTTTTAACAGAATGTATTTCAACTAAAATATAGGGCAGGTAGATTGAAAATGCCAGATGACTTTAATATTCAGTTCCCAACTCTACTGTTTTCATTCTCTCACTCTCTCCCCGTCTTTGTTTTCTTCCTTCCAGATCTCACTTCCCTCAGACTCCCCCAAAGAAGTAATTATCAGAGGATGCCTCTCTCTGATGAGAGATTGGTGAAGAAGAGTGCCCAACAGGAAAGGATTTACTTCAAAGGCACAGTACATCAAAGTGGCCTGCCAGGAAGCCCTGAGATCTTGCTGAGCTGAGCTGGCCTGGCCTCCTTTTGCCCTCATCTCCTGGCTCAAACCGCCCCGCACAATACACAGCAATGGAACATATTTCAGGGCTCAAACAGGCTGCCTCCATCTGCACCAGCTGGAGAGAGCGATAGATACATACCAGGTGTTACATCTTTTATTTTGATTAGATAAATGCTCTCAATAGATATCACTGAATAATATTATCACCTAATTCTCCATGGGTTTCTTTCTTCTTCTTGAAGTATTTGACAGTGGTTTTCAAATTAGGTAGCATAAATGCAGGAAGAATCAGTGCCAGTGTAGCCCAGTGTGCTGAGTGATACAAGGCTTTAGGATGAATCCTATGTAATGTCATCCAAAGTGTGTTATTTGAACTCTAACAACACATGTTACAGGAAAGAACTGAATGAACTTGAAAGATCCTATCATGCTACAAAACCAAATGAAGACTTTATCTTCAGAAATGGGCAGTGCTGACAACACAACAAATATCCAGATGGGAACTGAAGGACTCTGATTGTCACGCCGATTATTTCAAACATATGGGTTTGTGTTGTCATAGAAATGAAGCATTTGAATGCTTTTGTCACTTTTCATCCTTGTCTTAGCTGCACTGTAACTACAACCTCAGGGCTATTTGAATCTCATTTCCTACTTAATATTAGGGAAAGTTGAACATTTCTCTTTGTATTTTCTCCATTTCCCGGCCCAAAGCCTGGCAAGAACACAGACCAGCAATACCATCTGAATGCCTGGTAATAAATAGCATAGAGAAAGTGTAAATAAATCTCTTTGTGTATAACTTATTCATGGCTTGATGTTGATGTGTAAGACATTGCTTTGATGTACACTGTCTAGTTCCAGCAGAGAGAGACTCCAACAATCTATTATTTCAGGCTGCAGAGAATTTTTGCTAACCATTTACTTTGTATGGTTTCATCCTAAGAACTTGAACTTAAATTATAGATGGATAATATCAACAAAAGTCTATATTATTTTCTACTCAGTCTACCAACTATGTGATTCCAAGGTACCAACACAGGAATGGAATAACACCAGAGGGCAAAATTTTTTCCATCTCTTTGAAGACTGAAACATATGATTGACCCATGGCCAATGTCATGTTTAAGAAACTTAGAAAAATTCAACATTAGACTTATAGTCCTGTCATCACTGTTTCACCTGCTGCTAAAACCCATATTTTTCTAAACCTCCTACAGTTTCAGACTTCCAGGGCTATCTACAATAGAGATTTACTTTCTAACGTGTTCAGAAACTGTAATAAACTATTGCTATTGTCACCTGAAAATCCCAGCAGCATGTGCAACTTGTTTCTCCTCCTGTCTCCTCCTTCAGGGAAGGTGCAGGGGGTTAGAGTTGGTGTGTTCTATAGGGTCAGCCACTTAGGTCAAGGGCATTACCCATCTGAGTGGGAATAGAGTGTTACTGTTAGTGAAACTGTTCAAACCTCCAACTAATGAACTTTGAGTATCATAATCAAGCCATAAAGAAAATCATACTGTAGAATCATTCAGTAGAAAAAAAGCTTTTGTGGGCCATGTTCCACCAAAGTTCAGTGACAATTTTGGATCCTCCAACTCTCATCCTTTACTTGCAAAATTTGAGAGGGCATTTGTCTGTGGCTCTGTTTATTAACATCTTATGACTATGTCTGGTCCCTGCCACCTCCAAGGCTTTCTTATTGCTACCCGGGAACAAGGAAAAGTTACCAGACAGTGAAAGTATTAGAGAGCAGACCATTAAAGCAATTCTCTTTCCAGTCACATTTAAAGATGCTCAAGACTAAGCAAATGTATACATTTATGAGCTCTGTTATACTCTTGAATATGTAGTAATAGGCAGTTGATTCTGGTAGCTGAAAGAACTGGTTTACAACCTTTTCTGCATTTTGGGAGCTTTAAAAATATTAAGGATTGGGTGAACTTCAGTGTTTCTGATTTAATTGATCTAGGGTACCACTGGCTTAGAGTTTGGTTGTATACCTTTAAGACTCCTGGGTCCTTAGCCTACAACTGCTCTTTCCTTCCCTGATTTTTGAAGAATAACACAGAGACAGGGAATCGGGCAAGCCAAGAAGATAGAGCCTGCTCCCAGTAAGTCAAGGACAGGATTAGAGAAAAAGTTTTCTACACCATGCCAGACAGAGAAGAATGAGATCCTCTCGCATTAGAAACTCAAACAGTCTACCGGTCTCTTTGTAGTGTTAAAAGAGCCACCCATTGTATTATTCTAATGGACATTTTCTTTCCCTGTCCTCTTAGTCACAAACAGAAGGCTCCCTTCAACTTTTAACCAGACTGAATGTTTCTGAGCAGATCTGAAGACAAACACTCTGTTACCTACACAGAATGATTTGAGAGAGATCCAGTGAAACCAGCCTCTTCTGCAAATCTCTTCTTTACCTGTGTTTAAATAGATAGAACATATTTCATGATGTGTAACTTTTTGGGGACTTGAAAATCTATTAACAGGGCAGGTGTTTGGTGCAGCAGTTAAGGAGCTGCTTGGAAAACTCACATCCCATATCAGAAGGAGTTCCTGAGTTCAAGTTCTAGCTCCACTCCTGATTCTCGCTTCCTGATAATGGTACCCTTGGAGACAGTATGTGATGGCTAAAGTGACTGAATTTCTGTCACCCATGGGGGAGACCTGGATTGAGATGCTGGCTTTGGTTTTGGCCTGACTGTCCCGGTTGTTGTGAGCATTTGGGGAGTAAAACAGCTGACAGAGCTTGTGCCTGTGTTTGCTCTTTCCCTTTCTCTCTCTGCCTTCAAATAAATAACAAATAAAAATTTAAAAAGAATTTTTTGTAAATCCTTTCTCACTTACATGAGAATTCCAATAGGTAGCTGGTAAACACTCAGAGCACTGCATTTGGAAGATGTGGTATCATGACCATGGTAAATTAATTCAAAGAAAGCAAAGTTGGCTTACATTAACAAATCTATAAATGTGAACTACCACCAGATCAAAGAAGCAATGTTACTTTAATCTCCCAATATATAAAAACTTTGATAAATTTAATACCCATTTATGTTTTTAAATAAATCTTACCCTCACAAAAATCTGTCTACCAAAAATTTATAGTAAATATAAACTTTAATGGTGAAGCATTAAAAACAAACCATTAAAATAAGATTGTCTATTAACATGCCTTCTGTTTAACATTATACAGGAGGTTCTAGATAGTGAAATAAACATTAGAGCAAAAAGAGATGCAAAGGATTGGAAACAAAGTAACAAAACTGTTGTCAAATTTGACATGATTTCCGCATAAAAGACCCAAAATAATCCACAGAAATTATTAGAACTAACAAAGTGTTTACCAAAATGCTTGAATGCACATTTAATATGTAAAAAATAATTACAATTTTATACATCAACAACAAATAAAAATATAATATGTAATGGGATACGATTTTCTAAAGGTATTTAAAAAATTTAAAAGACCTTTAAGATACCAAGAAACACAAGACATTTATGGAAAAGTGTTTTTTTTTTTATTTTATGAGGGATATTTAATAACAAAATGGAAACTGTTTTCATAGAAGATATCAAAAAGATGTCAATTCTCTAAAAACTGGATTACAAGTTCAACTGAAACTCTTACAAGCTTGTTGAAAAACTTGATAACTTATTCTAAAATTTATATGGAAAAATTAATATCCAAGAAGAGACAAGAAACTTCTGATAAAGAATACAGAGTAGAGAGTTGCCCAACATGATCTCAAGGCTCATTCTAGAATGAAGGTAATTAAAGCCAGAAAGAAATCAGTGCAATAGAACAGAAACAGACCCAGGCATATAAGAGACAAGGCCAAAAAATAAACTATTCAAAAAACAGTTGGAACAACTATTCTTATTAAAAATTACACTAGATACTTTCTCACACCATAGATAAAACAATTCCCAATGGAATAAATAAACAAAAAAGTCAAAATTCTAACTTTTGAAAAACATAATATCCTTATGACCTGAAAATTGCAAATAATCTCTTATGACAAAAACAAAAAAAATGCTATGGAAGATATGTGGTCTCTTGATTAACATGCCCACATCCCATACCTGAGTTCCAGCCTCCAGCTCCACCTCCCTACTAAGAACAGACCTGGGAGGATACTGATCCTAGAAGGATCAGTGAATGAAGTCATCATCCACGTGAGAAACCTGCAGTGTGCTCCACCTAGTGTGAGCATTCTGAAGTGAATGAGCAGGTATGAACTCACTTGTATTCATGTGTTCTCGCTTTCTCTCCTAATTAAAATATTCTAAACTTTGTAACTGTAACTATGGAATGCATGAAAGCTACCCTCTTTATATTAATAAAAAAGTTTAAAAGATTTTATTAAAATATCTATTCAAATTATATGGTCATCGCAAAATCCAGAAGTGTCCATATTAGAAACTTTCAGCAAGCTAGGGACAAAGAGGTGGTAATATCAACTTGAAAAAAAAAGCACCTACAAAACAAAAGAAAGCTACAGCTAACATCCTACTTAGTGGTATAAGACCAAATGCTTTACCTGTCATATCAGGAACAAGGTAAGGATGTCCAATGTCTTATCTCACTACTCTTATTCAAGATAGTACTCAAACTTCCAGCCTCTGTAATAATGCAAAGAATAAATTAAAGTTTAGGTTAGCCTTTGGTACATTTGGTTAAGTCATTGCTTGGAATGTGCTTATCTCAAGTTGGAGTGCTGGGGCTACTCTGCATTCAATCCAGTTCTCTACTACAGCAAGTGGGAAGCAGCAAATGATGGCTCAAGTACTTAAATTCTAGTGATCCAATTGGAGAGCCAAATGGAATTTCTGGCTCCTGGATTTGCCCTGATCCAGCTTTGGATATTGTGGGTATTTAGGGAGTGTACTGTGGGCATTTAAGAAGCACCAGTAGATGGAAGATTCCTAGTCACTCTTCCTCTCCCTCCTTCACCAAGGTGGCCTTTCAAGTCAAGAAATCTTTTAAAAATAAATCTCATACAAGTTGAAAACAAAGAAATAAAACTGTCTCTATCAGCAAATAACATGGTTATCTACATATAATATTCAAAAAAATCTACAAAAATTATCCTAGAACTAGCAAATGAGTTCAGCAAGTTGAAGCATATTTCATCAAAACCCCTGAACCAACCCTATCTCTCCATATTAGCAATGAACATTCAGTAACCAAAATTAAAATCACCATCCTTTTCAGACTTGCTTTAATAGAAACAAAGAACACACAGATATTTCAAGCACAATATATACCAAAGCCCTGTGCTAAAAATTGCAACACACTGATGAAGTCAATGCACTGAATAAATGGAGAAACCTATAGAGTTCATGAAATAAATTCATATAAATATGTCTAACTGACTCAACACACATGCAAAGTCAATCCAATGGAGGAAGGAGAGTCTCTCCAACAAATAGTGCTGATGCAATTAGAAATCCGTAAGCCAATTATTAACCTCAACCCAAACCTCACAGCTGATTAAAAAATTAGCTTAACTGAATCACAGGTTTAGTTTTAAAATAACTGTAAAATGTTTTAAGGAGAATATTTCTGAGAAGCTATCCTAAAAGTACAATGTGGTGCAGCAAGTAAAACCCCAACTTGGGATGCTAGCATTTCATATTGGAGTACCTATTCAAGTCTTAGCTATTCTACTTCTGATCCAGCATCCTGCTAAAATGCTTGGGAAGTAACATAGACTAAGCACTTCTGTTCCTACCAACTATATGGGAGATCATGATGGAGTTCCTGCCTCCTGCCCTTGGCCAAACCCTTTCCCTATCCCCTTTTTCTCTGTTCTCTCCACTCTACTCTGTTCTTTCTTCTTCTCCTCTTCCCCAACCCTCCCCCACCAAAGGCATGAAAAGAGAGAGAATGGATTAGAAGGGCTATTCAGTGAAATAACAGAAGCAAACTTCTATAATTAGGACAAAGGGACATCTGAGTACAGGAAGCATATAGAATAGATATGATCAGAAAAGACCTTCACCACAACACATTATAGTTAAACTTTAAAAAGTAAAACATTAAGAAAACATTCTAAAATGTGCACAAGACAAACACCAGATTGCCTCTGGAGAATGCCCAATTAGACTGACAGTTGACTTCTCATCAGACACCCTATAGGCTAGCAGATAATGAAGAGATATTCCAAGTTCTAAAAGAAAAAGACTGCCAATCTAGAATACTATACCCAGAAAAGCTCTCATTTACCAATGAATGTTAAATAAAGACCTTTCATAAGAAACAGAAACAAACAATTTCTCACCAGTAGTCCAGCCTACAGGTGATACTTAAGGATATACTACTCACAGAAACAAAGATAGTCACCATTATGAAACAAGTGAAGGCAGGAAATCTTCTAGTAAAAGTACAAAGTAGATCCAAAGCAAGCAACAGGAATATTTCTGGAAATATGGCAGAACCAAGTCATTAATTATTAACAATAACCTTGAATATAAATAACCTAAATTCTACAGTTAAAAACATACTGGCTAATGGATTTTAAAAAAAAGACCCATATAATTGCTGCAAACACATGGAGACTGAACAAAATGCTCCTGAAAGAACAGTGGATCTTAGAAGAAATCAAAAGGGGAAATCAAAAACTCCTTTAAATTAATAAAAATGAAAACACAACACATAAAAACTGGGGTGGGGGAATAGCGCTGTGAAATACCAGGTAAAGCTGCCACCTGCAGTGCCAGCATCCTGTATGAGCGCCAGTTAGAGTCCCTGCTGCTCCACACTTCTGACCCAGCTCTCTGCTATGGCCTGGGAAAGCAACAGAAGGTGGCCCAAGTCCTTGGGCCCCTGCATCTGTGTGGGAGACCTGGAAGAAATTTCTGGCTCCTGGCTTAGGATTGGCACGGCAATGGCCGTTGCAGCCAACTGGGGAGTGAACCAGCAGATGGAACATCTAACACTCTCTCTCTCTGCCTCTGTTCCTCTGTGTAACTCTTTCAAATAAATAAATATTTAAAAAAATAAAAACTTACAGAGAACAGGAGTCACTGTGCACTTATTCCTCATGCAGGACCTCTGTCTTTAATGAGTTGTACTATGAGAATTAATTCTAAAACTTGTTCTCAAAGAGATTTTTATATTGTGTGTGTGTGTGTGCACAAGTTTCTGAAATCTTTACTCAGTATAGAGTTGGTCTTCTGTACATAAAGTTAATTAAAATGAATCTTAATGGAGAATGGGACTGGGAATGTCAGAGGAAGGAGGAGGTGGGGGATGAGGTGAGGTGAGAGGTCGGGTACATGGGGAAGAACCACTATTTTACTAAAGTTGTACTTATGAAATTTGTACTCATTAAATAAAAGGTTTCTTTGGAAAATAAAAACTTATGGGTATAGAAAAAACCAGTGTTAAAAGGAAAGCTTATAACAGTAAGTTCTTATGTCAAATATTGGAAAAGCATCAAATAAGCTATAGCAATGCATCTCAAAAATCTAGAAAAAGAACACACCAAACCCAAAATTAGGATGAAGGAAATAATTAAAATTGTATAAAAATTAAGATTAAAAATGAGACAAAAAATCAATGAAATGAAGAGTTGGATTTTTTTTAAAAGCAAAATTGATATACTACTGTTAAAACTAACCAAAAAAGATAAAAGGGAAAAGACTCAAATAAATAAAATCAGAGATGAAAGAGGAGATGTTATGATGGATAACACAGAAATAAAAACAATCATTAGGAATTACTACAAACAGCTATATGCCAACAATTGGAATATTTAGAAGAAATTAATAGATTTCTAGACACATACAGTTTATCAAAACGGAGTCATAAAGACATAGAAAATCTAAATAGGACAATAACCAAGGTGGTGATTCAATCAGTAATGAAGACCCTCCCAACAAATAAAGCCCAGAACTAGGTGGATTCACTGCTTAATTCTATGAGACATTTAAAGAAGAACTAATTCCAATTCTTATCAAACAAATTCTATCCAAAGAATTCTTATCAAAAGAATGCTAAAATCCTCAAGAAAACCTGAAAATCAAAAGCAATCTTATACCACAAAAACAAAGACAGAAGCATTATAATACCATATTTCAAGACATACTACAAGGAAGTTATAATCAAAACAGCTTGATACTGGCACAAAAATATACATGTAGAGCAATGGAACAAAATATAAACTCCAGAAATCAATCTCTGCATCTACAACCAATTTGTCTTTGACAAAGGAGCTAAAATCAATCTGGAGCAACAATAGTCTCTTCAACAAACACTGCTGTGAAAACTGGATCTCTGCATGCAGAAGTAGGAAACTATACCCCTACCTTATACCTTATACAAAAATTCACTCAAAATAGATCAAGTATCTGATTCTATGACCTGATATCAACAAATTACTTCAGCAGAATACTGGGGAAATTCTGCAAGATATTGGCATAGGCAAAGACTTTTGAGAAAACACCACAGAAGCACAGGCAATCAAAGCCAAAAAGGACAAACAGGATTCCATAAAGCTAAGAAGGTTCTGCACTATAAAGGAACCACTCAGCAAAGTGAAGAGGCAACCAATACAATGGGATAAATTATTTTCCAACTATGAAACTGATAAAGGATTAATATCCAGAATCTAAAACAAGTTCAACAAACTCAACAACAAAACAATCCAGTTATGAAACAGGGAAAGGACTTGAACAGGCATTTTTCAAAAGAAGAAATTCAAATGGATGACACATGAAAAAATGCTCATGATCCCTAGGCATCAGGGAAATGGAAACACTAACCAAAATAAAGTTTTACCTCACCCCAGTTAGAGTAACTCTCACAGAGAAATCAACAAATGCTGGTGAGGATGTTGGGGAAAAGTTACCCTAAACCATTGATGATGAGAATGTAAACTAGTACAGCTATTGTGGAAGACAATATAGAGAACTTCAGAAATGTGAAAATAGATTCATTGTATAACTCTGCCATCCCACTTCTGGAAAATTACCCAAACAAAATGAAGTCAGCACCTCAGAGTTCTTTGTACCCCCATGTTTATTTCAGCTCAATTACAATAGCTAAAATAAGCAATCAATCCAGATATCAACTGATGGCTGGATAAAGAAATTTTGGTAGACATACATACAAGAATGGAATACTATTCAGCTATTAAAAATTAAATCCTGCTTTTTGCAACAAAATGGATGCAACTGGAAGCCATTATACTTAATGAAATAAGCCAGTACCAAAAGGATAAATACCATATGCTTTTTCTGATCTGTGGTAACAATACAAAAGGTTAATGTTTATAAGTGAAACTCACATTTTGAGACTGGATTGTTTATAGCTCTTGCCTCCACTTTAAGACAGTGTATTTTTCTTCTTACAATTTAATGATTCCTTTAGGGTAGGGTAAATCTTTTGAGTTAAAATAAACTGAGGGTAGATCATTATAAAAAAGTAAAGACCAAGAAAGGAAAGAGGAGGGAAGGTTAGAGTGTGGGTGGGAAGCAGAATGGGTGGGATGTATCACTATGCTCCTAAATCTGTTATAAATGAAATAGATAAAATTGTTTACTTTAAAAAATTTTAGAAATTTAAAAAAATATGGATTCTAGTGGGCATATTACTGAGGAAAGAAATGCAGAAAAACAGAAAAAATAAAACAAGAAGAACTGATAGGAAAAATCAGAGAATTCCAAACTGAAACTAGATCCACTTAGAAGTACGCTGGTGGTGACTCTTACTATATGTAACAGATCATCAGTACTTTGATCCCACTAGCATAGCTATATTGGATGCCTAAACACCAGGCATCTACTGTGTAAGTGCATACCCAGTTTAAGTTTTCCATGTTACACTTATGTCTGTCATTTTTCAAAATCTTCTCTTTGGGACAGTTGGTAGTGAGGTAATATATAGGCTCTATGTTCAAAATTCAGACCATATCCCAGTTCTGTTTCTTATTAGGTAGACAACCTTGACCAAATCATTCAACTTATCACAGCCTCCATTTCCACATTTAAAATTTATTAAAAATAAATATATCAGTAACAGTTTGAACTTCATTGGATTGTTTAAAGAATTAAATTGTATAACCTAACACTTCTAATATTTATTACCACCACTGGAATCAGCAACAAACTGTGAGTTCCAAAATACAATCACGCTAAAATATTTTATCCAATAAGAACTTACACGAGGTTTGACAAAATTGATGCAAGATGATGATGATGATGATGATGTTTATACAAGAGCCAACTGAAAACATGCCTCAAATAATTTTTTAATATAGTTGGTGGGGCTGGTGTTGAGGTACAGCAGGTTAAGATGCACCTGTGATGCTAACATCCCATGTGAATGACCATTAGAATCCCAGATGCTCCATCTTTGATCCAGCTCCCTGCTAATGCCTGGGAAGCAAGTGGAAGATGACCCAACTGCAGGGCCCCCGCTACCATTGTGGGACTCAGATGGAATTCCAGACTCCAGGCTTTGGTGTGACCTAGCCTAGCCCCCCCAGCAGTCATTCAGTTGGTGAGTCAAAGGATGGATGATCTCTTTATCTGTCCTCTCCCTCCATGCAACTCTTTCAAAAATATACATTTAAAATACAAAAATATAATCGGAAGGTATCTTCATATATAATGAGATAGATAGGTAAAGATAGGCTTTTGTTTTCACCTTGTGTACATTTCATCCATTATTTCCCTTTTTTATTGTCTTGGCTTATAAAATGATTCATCTTGCTAAGCCAGCATACTACATGAACTCAAAGAAAATAAGAATGATAGGGGAGTAGCCGGCGCTGTGGCACAGCAGGTGAATGCCATGGCCTGAAGACCTGACATCCCATATGGGCACCGGTTCAAGTCCCAGTTGCTCCTCTTCCAATCAAGCTCTCTGCTGTTGCCTGGGGAAGCAGTGGAAGATGACCCAAGTCCTTGGGCCCCTGCACCTACATAGGAGACCTAGAAGAAGTTCCTGGCTCCTGGCTCCTGGCTTCAGTTCAGCACAGCTCCAGCCATTGCAGCCAATTGGGGAGTGTACCATCGGATGGAAGACTTCTCTCTTTCTATCTCTCTCTCCTCTCTCTGCCTCTCCTCTCTCTGTGTAACTATGATTTTCAAATAAATAAATAAATAAATCTTTTAAAAAAAAGAATGATAGGGGAAGAACTACAAAAAGTGGATGCAATATCACTTTTTTTTTTCAAATTTTTTGCCAAAAAATTTTCTCTGAAAGATTTACAACATGCTCAATCTTCCAATAGCAGCAACTTCAAACTAATACCTCCTTCTTACTTCCTTGAGCCATAATCAGTGAAAACTTTCCAGGAAAATCTCCAAAATTAGATTCCAACGGAACCGTTCAGAAATCTTACCTGTTACCAAGGTAGCTGAGATCCCCTGTAGCATTTTAATGCGCCCATCTTGCAATTTCAAAAGGAGCATACTACAAATAACAACTACGTTATTTGTTAAAATTGTTATTGGTTTTTGTTATCTTTTTTCCTTTATTCATAATTTTTCCAAAAATGATTCAAGAAAAATTTCTTTGTGATACTGTGTGACTTCTTTCCAATCTTCTAAAAAGAAAATAGATAAATACTGAGTAGATTACAGATCCAAGGTATAAGGGAATAGAGTCGTGTATGACTGAATCTAGATTCATTTAATTGACTATCCACAGATCAGATCCTCCTCATTTTGGTTGCTCATAGCAAAGGATAGTAATCATAGTGGAGGTCATGCAATAATAAAATGTCTTACATTAATCCCTTAATACTTAAGTCCAAGTACTTAATTAAAAACTTAAGTACTTGAGTACTTAATTAAAAATAGGAATCTCAAATGAGAACAGAAAATGCTCATTGAGTATGAAGAGCACAATGTCCTTTCACCCAGGCACCTGTATGAACAAAAATGCCCACACATGACTTATAAAGCAATGTAAATAAAATAGAGCTAGAAACCAACTGAAGCAACCATAAAATTGTGCTTCTTTAATAGTGACTATATCTGTAATAACATGAGGGAGGAAAAATAGGCATTTCTTATAGGAGGCCAAGAAGAAATACAACACGAAAGCCAGAAGTTATGCTGAGCCAGTGAAATTGGTGATTATTTAAACTGCAGGTGGCATCTGACACTAACATAAACTAGTGTAGCAAGACACAGCCAAAGCAAGTGATGTGAGGCGATGTAGTTTGAACCCCACTCTGGCATTTTGTGCTTCAGGGAAAGCAGGGAAAGGCAGAGGTGTGTTCTGCCTTAGGGACACATGGCACTGGAAATCTTAACCTTGAAAGAAGACAAATTAAAAGTTAAGTAGTTTGGTTCTGTAATTCTAACTCTGTTTCCGGTTATTAGCAATGTAGCAGAAAATGTCAGTAATTCAGATTCTTAATTCAGAAACAGAAGAAAAAGATGGCAAGCAAAAGAGAAAGAAGACACTAAGAAAAAAGTGCACATAGGAGGAGGAGATGACAAAGGAAAAAAAGTAGCAGGAAAAAAATAAAGACTACATAGAGGAAAGATATCTAGGACTTGGGGAAAAGACAAAAGAACCAGTCCAAACAAGTCCTGCCTCCAAGAGATACTGGACATTGGTGACAGTTGTCTTCTTTGTGTCCACTCCAAGTCTTGTGTCTCAGGAGTTAGAAATTTTTTTGAGGCAGAGTTTTCAATTTTAATGAGACCAGTACCTGTTACAAATGCCTGCCTCAAAGGGCCTCCGTCTCAGGGCAGGAAAACATGATCCAAACTGGCAGCTACATAAGTTTGAGGAACTCTGGCATAAGTGCCCAGGGGGATGAGTAGCCACACCATCGACAGTTGCCTTGACAATGCTGTGTCCAATTTCAGGCACACCTCCTACCATCATTTCACCATAACCAACACAAAAGCCATGCCCACTTCCACAAGCTGACTTCCTGTCTCTTTCAAGGTGAAGTAACATGTCTGCTGTAGTGCTTATGTATTTCAGAGCCATTTAACTTGTAGAGAACTACAATTTTTGTTAGACTCCCATGCTTTTCAGAACTGGCCACTGATGAAGTTTGTTGGTGTTATGGACTTACCCCTATTTTTACCATAAGTCTAGTGATTATTGTACAATTTTGTACTGCAATTTTTAGGAATACATGTCATATTCTAGCAAAACTGAACATACATGCATAGATGTCTCATTATTTCATACTTACACCTCCAATTCAATTTTAGGACTGTAACGTTTTTACCTAATCTCATCTATAGAACATCTTTACCTCTTTCTGCCTTGCCAATAACCTTGGTTCTTAAGGACCCCAGAATTAGTATAGTTATCCTTTGCTTTATCCCACCTTATATACATGATAACTTCAGAATAACAGTGTTACGACCACCATCTGTATAAATACCGAAAATCCTCTCAGAGAAGATCCCTGACTACTCACATCCAAGAGCTCACTCTAGAGCTAAGTTAAATGTTGCTATGACTCCTTCAGACCTCAGCACAGACCACCTTGCACTCACAATGAGTTAATTTACAGGATGGCTTATTTCACATGTGTCTCAGCGTGACTCAGCTGATGGATACCCAACTAGTTGGTGAAACATTTCAGAATTCCTGTCTGAAAATGTTTCTGATAGAGATTAGCATTTGAATCAGTATACCCAGTAAAGATCTCCCTTCTCCAAGGTGGGCAGCCATCACACAATCTGTATAGAGCTCACCTGAATAGACAAAAAAGTATAAAAAGGGTGATCGCCCTCTCTCTCTCTCTCTCTCTCTCTCTCGAGTGGCGAGATCCATTTTCCACTGTCATTGGCCACTGTAGTTTCTGATACTAGGGTCTTTTAAATTCTCAACTTTTTTATGATTTACTTATTCATTTATCTTGAAAGAGTTACTGGGAGAGAAAGAGGGAGAGAAAAAAGGGAAGGGGAGAGGGAAGGGGAGAGGGGAGGGGAGAGCGAAGAGGAGAGGGAAGGGGGGAGGGAAGGGGGGAGGGAAGGAGGGGAGGGAAGGAGGAGAAAGATCTTTCATCTGCTGGTTCACTCTCCAGATGTCACAATGGCCAGTACTAGGCCAGGCCAAAGCCAGGAGCTTCATCTGGGTCTCCCACATGAATGACAAGAGCCCATACATTTGGGCCATCTTCTAGTGCTTTACCCAGGCCATTAGCAGGAAGCTGGATCATAAGTGGAGCAGCCAGGACTTGAACTGGCACCCATTATGGGATGCTGCATTCTCTTTTTTCAAGAGCCTGACAGGAAGTGTTCTCATGTTTCACAACTATTGTTCTCTGTTGTTGGGGCATAAAAACAATCATGCACCATGTAGCATCAAATACATATGACTGTACCGATGAAAGTTTTTGTTTTTTTTCACATAAATAGGCAATTAATAAGATTTGTTCAATCAACCATAATGTTCCAGTCTTGCTATATTATTGATATAGTATTGATCCATGTAACCTGCCCATTAACCATTGCTTCATCACTCAATGTATTGTTGTCTTTCGCAATGTCCACTGAATCCTCAAAATTATGCTCTCCCATATTCAGAGCTTGCCCCATTATTTAAAATTAGGCTTCCTGCATATTTTAGATAGGAACTATCTACCGTAATAAAATGTGCTTGCTTGAAGGCTCATGAGTGACAGAGAACTACTGGAGTACTATAAGCTCCTTCGATCAGTACAGATTCATCTTAAGTCAACTGTGCTCAGCTCCTATCAATCACATCATTCTTCATTGAATCATTCACAAATTGAGCACATATTATTTATCTCAACCTGTAAGCAAATATCTTTTTAAAAAATAATCTCGACCTCAAATGACTTGATCTACTACAGGTAGAAATTACTTCCATGCCCCATGTTCTCCTATAACCCACCTCCTTGACAAGTCATTACAAAGGCATTTATGGCCTCAAAAATGAGGAAATGAAACTGGGATGGAGAGAACAGAACTAGGAAAGACTAAGTGAAGAGATATTTGAAGACCAAAGACCTGATGAGCTAGCATGTAGAGGAGTTTCCTATCTGGCAGACTGCTTGGACATCTTGGAGCAGGAGACTGCAAAGAAGATCTGTCACAACAAGAAAAAAAATTATTAAAAAAAAAGAACTGTCTTCATTCCTTTTCTTTGGCCAAGTTCTTGCCATCTTACAAAGAACTTCAAACAGAACTGGTTCATGACTACTTATCTTTAATACTAAACTGTTAAGATTTTTATTAAACTAAAATTCAGGAGTCTGTTTACGACTATGGTAGGTTATAGTGCAATAATCTTCCCAACAGGACCAACTAGAAAAACTGGATAAAATATAAAAACATCTGCTTAAGGATAAGCATATAGCTACCATGACAGCAAGAATAGCCATGAAAATATGCTCGACAATCTCCTGTCAAAAGAGTGCTATCTGCAAGGATTGCAATTAACCACTAGCCTCAAAATGCTGTACTTCAGAATGCAGTAAAGTGCTCATGCAGAGACCATATACCAACTTGCTCCTGTCCAGTGTGGAATAATTCTTATGGGTGCTCTTTACTCTGCAGCTCCTTATCAGCCTAAATGAACCTCTCTTGGAGTTTAACCAGTCTGAGCTTTCTCTTACCCAATCCTACCCTGTCTTTCCTTCCCTTCTCCCACAACCATCACACCTATACCAGTCTCTAACCATTCCTGCTCTCACCCCCCATCTCTCACAAGCATTTTGTTGATGAATTGCTTGTGGTTCTAATTCTATCTAGCAGTCACTTTTCCTAAAGACTGAAACTGACACAGTGTACTGATAGTGCTATGCCAAATGCATAAACTTCATTGTATAATGTAGTTATGGGACTTCACATGCACCACCTAGATGGCCAGGAGGAGCCCACCCTATGTGAAATGTGATCCTCAGACACAAGATAGTCCAACTGCTGAAGAATTCACCCATGGGAAGCTAGAGAGAAGATCCAGTGATAATGGTTTCAGCATTTAAGAGATGTGAGACATCTGGGGAAAAGGGAAGTTGTCTTCTTACTCAACTGCATTAATACCCTAAAGAGAAATAATAAAGAACTCTGAGTGTTTAACAGTGAACAAACAGGACTAAGTTTGAGGCTAGACAAGGTCATTGTCATAGCTTATAGAGTCGATGTTGGCTAGAGTCACAGTACAAACAACTGAGAACAAAACTCAGAATCCTGCATTTAGGGTCTAGGTACTCCACACCGGTTTATGGTTTCAGTCAAGAGAAGTCTGATACACTAAGTTTAAGAAACTATTGGGGAAAACCTGGAAAATCCTTAGAGAATGTAGAGCTAGTCAACCACTAACCTTTAAGTGCCAAAAAGTCTCCCCATATGGAAAAACACTAGAGATTTCTTCTTGTCCGCAAGGCAGAAACAGGCCCTTCAGAATCCAATATCTATTTAGGATTAAATACCTGCATCACCTAGCATGAGATAATGGTGCACCTGATAATGGAGAAAAAGAGAATAAATTAGGTAAGAAGCTGGAAAAATCAGATAGCAGGTACTGGCAGGAGCCATCCAGGTATCCCTGGATTGGACAGCGAAGGTATTTTATCAAAGGGGCTAGAATATAAGACCTGTTAAAGAATTATTTAAGTTGTAGACACTTTCTTGGGATAGAGGATTAACACCCTAGCAAGAATCCCAGGAGCTGAGGCAAATTCTCTGATACAGTGGCTCTAAGAAATCAGCAGAGGGCTGGCGCCATGGCTCACTTGGTTAATCCTCAGCCTGCAGCACCAGCATCCCATATGGACGCCGAGTTCTGGTCCTGGTTGCTCCTCTTCCAGTCCAGCTCTATGCTGTGACCCGGAAGGGCGGTGGAAGATGGCCCAAGTGCTTGGGCCCCTGCACCCGCATGGGAGACCGGGATGAAGCACCTGACTCCTGGCTTCAGATTGGCATAGCTCCGGCTGTAGCGGCCATTTGGGGAGTGAACCAATGGAAGGAAGAAGAACTTTCTCTCTGTCTAATTCTGTCAAATTAAAAAAAAAAAAGAAATCGGGAGAAAGAGGTGACACATAGAAAGCCAAGCTGAAATGCTAAAGTTAGTACAGAAATACAGAACACTAGATGTAGTGAAGGCATTCCTCAAAAAGATCTAAGTTGTAGACGTACTACACCCTATACTTATACAACTATAACAATTCATACAACAACCTAAGGTCTCACACTGAGGTTTTGATCTATTTGATTATTGGGGCTGGTGCTGTGGCATAGCAGGTAAAGCCGCCACCTGCAGTACCGACGTCCCATACAGGCACCGGTTCAAGTCTCAGCTGCTCCACTTCTGATCCAGCTCTCTGCTATGACCTTGGAGGGCAGAAGAAGATGGCTCGAGTCCTTGGGCCACTTAACCCATGTGGGAGACCCAGAGGAAGCTCCTGGCTCCTGATTGGCACAGTTCCAGCCATTGCAGCTATCTGGGGAATGAACCAGCAGATCCAAGACTTCTACTCCTCTACCCCCACCTTTCAAATAAACACAACTTTCATGAAAAAAAAAAAAAAAGATTGTTGAGAGATACAGGAGGACATTAGTCAAATTTCAATATTCTGTATACAAATACTCAGGTTTCTCGGCACCATTTAAGAAATTATCCTTTCTCCACTATGTTTTAGCTTTTTTCAACTTTTAATTAAGAAGATGACAGAGATAAAGGGAGAGATTATGAGAACCAGTAAATAGATTCACACATATACAAATGACCTGATGTGTAACAAGGGTAATGCCGCAGTCAACTAGAGAAATAATGATTTCTATGATAATAAGTAGTACTGGGTCAGATATCCTCATGGAGAGAAAATTAATCTTAACTCTACTTCCTTCACATAGCTTTTGTGTCCATGTGTATTCTTTATCACATACGTCACCATAAACTGTACAGTTACATGTTACTGACAAGAGATGCACACCTAAGATCGTGCATACCACCCTTTAAACAACCTAAAGACTTTCCACAGGTGATTTTGACTACATGTGATTTTCACATTATGGGATGTCTTTAGAACCTAAGGTCTACAGAAGATGGAAGTCCAGTACAGTGAACGTGTAACAGTTAAGCACAGCCTGCCCTGTACTGGGTAGAACTGTACATGTATGGTGGCAGACTAGTGGAAAAGGTTTTGGCTTTCGCAGAAGTCATCTCCCGATTCTATTTCTGTCCTTACTTCCAACTACTAGCTTTATGATGGAATAAATCGCTTAACTTCTGTCCTTCAGCCTTTTCCTTTGTAAATTCTGAAAGCTGTCAACTCAGTCCATTGGAAAGATATAACAAAGTATTTGATCTTCTGAAATCTATGATTTGCTTTTTAGGCAATAAACCAGCTTCACTGTATCTTTAGCTATGTTATTAAAATAGATTTAAATTTGACTATTCTAAAGTTGTTAAGCAAAGCATTGAGGTTGTGTTCATGTCTTCTGTAATAGTTGGTTTCAGTGATCTGGATTATTTTCTACCAATTTCTGTATTTTATCTTTTTAATTATTTTAGTTGGACATATTTATGAGGTAGAGTGTGGTCATTTACACATCTGTTCATATGGATTTTTTTAAAAGTACATTTTCTACATCCTCTGTTTTCTTTTATGAGTTTTATATTTTCAAGTCTGATGTTTAGGTTTTTGATCCATGTCAAAATGATTGGTGTATAGCATGAGAAATGAGGGGAATAAGGTCAAGTTTCAGTATTCTATAAATAAATATCCAGGCTTCTTAGCACCACTTATTGAAGACACTGTTCATTCTATAGCACACATTTGGGGTTTACTTTTTTTTTTTAATTTGAGAAGCAAAGTGACAGAGACAGAGAGCTCTTATCCACTGCTTCACTCCCCAAATACCTGGCATGGCTGGACTGGACCAAGTCTCCCACACGCGAGGCAGGAAGCAGTTACATGAGCCACTTAACCTTCATGCCAAAATCAGCTTTAATAAAGTTGTGCAACCAGGTGCCAATGTCAAGTATCATACCCAGAAAGTCTGATAGAGTATGTAGTCATCTTTTTTTTTAAGAATTTCTTTTTATTTTTATTTATTTTTTTATTTTTTTAACAGGCAGAATGGAGAGAGAGAGAGAGAGAGAGAAAGGTCTTCCTTTGCCATTGGTTCACCCTCCAATGGCCACCGCGGCCAGCGTGCTGCAGCCGGCACACCACGCTGATCCAATGGCAGGAGCCAGGTATTTCTCCTGGTTTCCCATGGGGTGCAGGGCCCAAGCACTTGGGCCATCCTCCACTGCACTCCTGGCCACAGCAGAGAGCTGGCCTGAAAGAGGGGCAACCGGGACAGAAGCCGGCGCCCTGACCGGGACTAGAACCCTGTGTGCCAGCGCCACAAGGCGGAGGATTAGCCTATTGAGCCACGGCTCCAGCCGACGTAGTCATCTTAACCAGTGCCTTAGCCATTAGGTTAAGTGCCCACCACTCCAGTGTCTATTTTTGGACGCATTTATTGAAAATAAAATTGGCTGTACACGTGCAGATTAACTTTTGGAACTCTTATGTTGTATTGATCTATGTGTCTGTTTTTATACCAGTACAATGCTGTTTTGGTAACTACGGTTCTGAAAATGTCTCAGAATTAGGTTTTGTGATGCCTCCAACTTTGTTCTTTTTGCTCAAGGTAGCTTTGACTATTCATTCATGCTTCCAGATAAATTTCACAGTTTTTTTCTAGTTCTTCAAAAAATGCCATTAATATTTCGAGGGAACTGAGTTAAAAATCTGCAATATTTTAGATATGATGACAAAAACAAAATAGGCAAATGGGCTAAAATCAAATCGACATTTCTGCAAACAAAACAGTTAACACCACAGGAGGGGAGAAAATATTTGCAAACTATTCATTTGACAAACGATCAATATCCAGAATACGCACAGAACACGAACTCAAAAACCAACAAAATCCAATTAAGAAATGGGCCAGGGGCAAGCGCTGTAGTATAATGGGTAAGCCACAGCCTGCAGTACAGGATCCCTTATGGGCACCGTTTGGAGTCCTGGTTGATCCATTTCTGATCCAACTCTCTGCTAAGGCCTGGAAAAACCGTGGAAGATGTCCCAAGCTGTTGGGCCCCTGCACTCATATGGGAGATCCAGAGGAGGCTCCTGGCTTCAGATCGGCAAAGCTCTGGCCATTGCAGCCAACTGGGAAGTGAACCAGCAGATGGAAGTCTGTCTGCCTGTCTGTCTCTCTCTGCCTCTCCTTATCTCTGTGGATAACTTTCAGATAAATAAATCTTAAAAAAAAAGAAATAGGCAAAAGATATAAATATACCTCTCCAAAGATGAAACAGAAAATGGCTACCAAATATATGAGAAGTGTGAAATATCACTAGCAATCAGGGAATGAAAATTAAATTCACGAGATACCACCTGAATGCAGTTGGAATGACTGTTATCAAAAGGACGAAAAATAACAAATTCTGCTTAAATTGAACCCTCATACATTGTTGATGGGAATGCAAACTAGCATAACCATTATTAAGAATAGCTTGGAAATTCCTCAAATATCTAAAAATTAGTCTATCATGATCCAGTTATCCCACTTCAGGCTATAAATCCAAAAGAAATGAAATCAGGTTACAAAAGAGATACGAGCAGTTTCATGTTCAATGAAGTACTACTCATGACAGTCAAGATATGGCATCAGCCATCTTTTTTTTTTTTTTTTTTTTTTGCATCTGTGGATAAAGAAAATGTGGTATACATACACAGTGGACTGCTATCCAATCATAAAAAAAGAATGAACCCCTAATATTTGCAGCAAATTAATAGAACTAGAAATTACATGTTAAGTGAAATAAGCCAGACACAGAAAGATAAATATCAGATGTTGTCTCTCAGATGTGAAAATTAAAGAGTAACCCACATGAACTCAGAAGAGTAATTACTAGAGACTTGTAAGGGTGGAGGGAGGAGGTAGAAAGGGAGAATAGAGAAAGGATAGCAAAAATATAGTTAGAGGTAATAAGTTCTTTTGTTCTATAGTCCTGAAAGGTGACTATGGTTCACAATGATGTATTACATACTACACAAAGAACTGGAAATGAGCAACTAGTAGACACCAAACACAGAGGAAGAATGGATAGGCAGAGATGTTGACTGCCTAATTTGAACAGTTTATATCATGTGCTTGTTAAAATATTTGCATTGTAGTTAATAAAGGTAACTACTATATTAAAAATTTTTCAAAATAAAACAGAATACTTTAGTGGCCTTAGGGAGGTAAATATTTCTTAAACAGAGTTCTAAAAACACTAATCACAAATTAAAAGTTGTTAATGCTATATTAGGCAGCATTAAAACTAAGACATTAAACACAACCCACAAAATTCAGACTTCTACTTACACTGGATCTATCCAACAAAGGACATACAGTCAGAAGTTCTGAAAACCAGTAAGAAAGAAAAGAAAAAGCAACAAAAATGGGCAAGAGACTCAGGGCTGGAGCTGTAGGGCAGTGGGTAAAGCCCCAGCCTGCAGTGCCAGCATCCCATATGGGTGCTGGTTCAAGTCCTGGCTGCTCCTCTCCTGATCCAGCTCTCTGCTATGGCCTGAGAAAGCAATAGATGATGGCCCAAGTGCTTGGCCCCTGCACCTGCGTGGGAAACCTTGAAGAAGCTCCTGGCTCCTGGCTTTGAATCAGCTCAGCTCTGGCTGTTGTCATTTCGGGAGTAAACCAGCGAAATGGAAAACCAACCTCCCTCCCTCCCTCCCTCCCTCCCTCCCTCTCTCTCTCTCTCTCTCTCTCTCTGGCTCTACATCTCTCTGTAACTCCTCCAAATAAATAAAATACATCTTTGGAAAAAAATGGGCAAGGGCTTAGGTACATCACAAAACTATAAAAGACCAAAGAACACATGAAAAATGTGCACATTAATCATCAGTAAAGATATACCACTGTTGTTATGGTTCGGATAGCATATGGCTCCTGAGCTCATGCAAACAAACAAGTTCCAAAGTAATGGATTAATAGTAAAGTAGCAAATGGCAGGCCAATTCAATTACAGTATTCAGGAGAGGGCCTCGTAAGAGATCCTTCACCCATTGAAGGCATGCTCTTGGCAGGTAGTGTTTACAAGAGACTTGATTACCAAAGTTGGAGTCAATACAGCTACTCTCTCTGCTTCCCGACCCAACACCATGTGATCCTGCTCTGCACACACTCTACCACTGTCATTCTCTATCCTCACCAGATGGATCGACCAATAAAGGTACATTCAATTGTGCACTGTGAACCTCCAAATCCAAGAGCCACAATAAGCCATCTTCCTTCATAAATAGCTTGAGTATTTGTTATAGTAACAAAATATCCACCACCATAGCTAAAATTTTATGCAGCAATACAACTTATGAGCAAGAATCTGGAGCAATATAGCACTGCTTGTCATAGCCTAAACTTGTCCAACACTTTGAAAAACTATCTGTGCATTTTATTAAAGTTCACCATACCTACAAGTGGATCTTATATGCAACAATTCCACTTTAGGTGTAATACCTAAAATAAATGCATAAAGATGTATTCCAAAAGAAAATAGCAAAAGTTAGAAATACCTCAAATATCATCAACAATAGAATGAAAAATCAGTTCTGGTAAATTCATAACATGGAATAATACAAATCAAAGCAAACAAAAAAAATGAGTTACTGCTAAAAATAACAGAGAGCCAGCCTTGTGGCATAGCAGGTAAAGCCAATGCCTGCAATGCCAGCAACCCATATGGGCAATGATTTGTGTCCCCCTGCTCCATTTCCAATCCAACTTCCTGCTAATGGCCTGGGAAAAGCAGAACATGATGTAAATACTTGGACCTCTGCTACCCACGTGGGAGACCTGGATTAGGCTCCTGGCTTCAGCCTACTCCAGCACTGCCCACAGCAGCCATCTGGGGCATCTGGAGAGGGAGCCTGGAGATGGAGGATCGCACTTTCCGTCTCCCTTTCTGTAACTCGGACTTTCAAAATAATTTTTTAAGAATGAATTACAATTTTGAGAAAAAAGCTTAATCAGAAACCAAAGTGTACATTGTTTTATATACCCTTCTATTTGTATAAAAAGCAAGAAAAATTTACTCACAGAGGACAAAATTATTATGGGTACTGAGAAGATAGATGTTCCTGGAAACAAGTGAGAAAGTGGCTACTTCTAGAGTGATGGCAATGTTAATTTTTTGTTTGCATTGTGAAATTCTTCATACTAGAACCCTCAAGTTTGTGCCATCTTCCATATGTATGATAGTTGAATGCTAATTTTTATAAAATTCAAGTACGTGTTGGTAAACAAGAAATATCATTTAATTGCTCTTTAAAATTATCATTCAGCATATATAGTTCCTGCTTTGAAGGCTTTGCCCCAGATTCCCATTTACAACCTTCAAAAAAGAGGACAGTTTCTCAGTAGAGTAGCCACATTTCCCAAGATTCTAAGAGATGGTATTTTAATCAAACACTTTGCTTTGCGATGTAACTAACAGCTTGTATAAACATAGCAAATGCTTTCTACCAAGTGAACTTTTGGAATGTTTTCACAAGCAAAATGGCTGTAGTTCTATATTAGTCGAAAAGTTTTTCCTGAATGGAAATGCATAATTTCAGTTTAATAAGACTTTTCAACATAAGCTGTACATACAAATGTTATTTTCTCCTTTCCTTGTGTTTACAGCATAAGATAAGCTGTAGTCCAATTTTATGTGCTATTTTATATGCAAATAAGAGGTTATTTTTGCATGTTTTCAGTTTTATAGGCAACAGCCAAGAGAATTTTTTTTTAAAAAAAATGCAGTTTTGCACTCTTGTCGGGGAAGTGACTTTTCTATTTGGTTCATTTGGCTTCCTGTGAGCATCTTTATCTATTGACAGCTGATGAAAAATTGAAACATCAAAGCTTTGAAAAGTCAATACAATTTTAATATAATTTTATCATTTGAAAATGAAATGTGCTCAGTTTGGCTTTTTGACCATGCATTGGAATCATCATTTGAATCTCTTCCTCTATTTAGAAGCAAGAAGCATCTCCCATGTAGATAAATCTGCAGGCCCCCACATGGACAAATGTGAAAACCTTCCTTTGGTAATGTTAAGCCAAGTCAAGATGAAAGCCACAGGTCCCTCATCTATCACAGAACAGGGATGAGAAATATGTTTCCTGGCTAGTGTTAATAGCCAATAAAGGAATTAAGAAGGTTCTAACATGAACAATTACTGATCCCAGAAAAGGATCTTTGAATTTTGGCAAGGACAGATTTGGAAAGACTCATAGGTCTGACAGAACTAATACAGTGAGCATGCTGTTAATCCAATGATATTCCAGCAGGGAAAAAATCTGCTTTGGCCAGTGGCACACTGAAGGAGCCAACAGCCATTAGGCCAGGACTCAAATAAGCAGGTGAGTTTATGTCAATTGATGGCCTACTAGTAGACAAAGCAGAGTAAGGACATGGAAAAGGTGCCAGTAGGTACACAATAGGTAAGAGTTTAGGTAGGCTGTCTTTGAAGTGCTTACCAAGAATTAGAGAAAACAGAATTAAAGATGAATTTATTTTTGAGGTAAAAATTGTTAAATACACATGAGGGGACTTCATGAGTTTATGGGAATTATCATCAAAAAAAGAAAAACTATGCATGGATTTCAAATTATTTTGCACAATTTAATTTCATTTTTGTCCCATAAACTTTTAGAAGTACTCACAGGGATGCTGAATAGCAGCAGGAAGCACAGGGCTCACAAAGACTTCTGTTCTGATTCAACGCAATACACTGGGGTGGGCACTGTGGCATAGTAGGTAAAGCCATGGCCTGCAGTGTGGGCATCCCATATGGGAACGGTTCAAGTCCCGGCTGATCCACTTCTGATCCAGCTCTGTTAGGGCCTGGGGAAGCAGTATAAGATAGCCCAAGTTCTTGTTGGAAACCCAGAAGAAGCTCCTGGCTTTGGATGGGCACAGCTCCAGCCATTGCGGCCAGTCAGGGAGTGAACCAGTGGATAGAAGACCCCTCTCTCTGCCTCTCCTTCTCTGTGTAACTCTTTCAAATAAATCTTAAAAAAAAGGAAAAAACAGATTACGTTAACCAAATTCAAAAGGAAGTAATGTTCTATACTGAGCTTTTTCACCTAAACTGAGCAAAATCTACTTACTACAACTTTAGTAGAAGGCCAGAAAAGAACCAGCAGCATTTCTTTAAAACAAACAAACTTGTCTCAAAGGACGAATGTAAAAGAATGGGGTGGGAGGGATATCATCTTCTACCTGCTAGTTCATACCCCAAATGGCAAGACTAAAGGCAGGAGCCAAGAACTCGACTCACATCAACCACATGTGTGACAGGGATCCAAGTAGTTGCACCATTACCTTCTGCTCCCCAGGTACATTAGCAAGGAGCTGGAGCAGAAGCGGAGTATACAAGACTACAACTTATACTCCTCCAAAAGGCATATGGACAATACAAGTGGCTTAGCTCACTGAGTCACAGTACCTGTTCCCAACAGCAATTATGTGCTATTTACTGATACTGACAGATTGTCAAATCCCGCTTGAAAAGAATGAGGTCTGGTGGAAGAGAAGTGGCTAGGTGTAAAAATATGAAGTCTGAAAACTGCTTTAACAGAGGCAAAAGAGGTGTGTAGAGCAAAGGAGTATGGGGATTGGGGAGAAAAACAGGTCTTGATTGTCTTCATTATCTACATCTGAAAACTAGAAAACAGTATCAACATAGTGGGGTGTTGAAAAGATTGAATATCAAGTGGCTAGCACATAGTTATAATTGCAAAGATGTGAGTGAATCACCCCTTTCAGCTACATATGCAAACCTCACAAGGATCAAAGACATTGTCTAAACTTGAGAGCTTTGCATACATTATGAACATGGGGTATTAGTTAACAAAACGCATTTAGTATTTCTGATGGGCCAATCATTGTCTTAACTTCTTTGAGCATTTGAGAGAACTTCAAAAAATTCATGAAAAAGTACAATTAAAAGTTTATTTTGATGCAAAATGTTCTTAAGTCCATGTATACACTGGACCTTCAAAATGTTCATGGAAATATATTTTAACAAATCAGTTTCACATTTTTGCACTGAAATAAATTTATCTTTTAACTATTTCTCTACAACCTTTTTAAAGTACCATCATATCATTCCATTTAATCTTCTCAGCCCTATGAAGTAGATAATATCATCAATTCCATTTTACAGATATGCAAACTAAAAAATTGAAAATGAGTTGCTCAAGGCTACACTTTAGCTGGTGCCAGTGCTAGGATTTGAACACAGCTTCAAGAGTCCACAATAATACTATAAATAGACATAACACCCTACTCCTCTATGAGAAGAAAACCAAGTAAATACAAGACTTGGCACTTTTGATGTCTATTTAAAACATCAGTGGCAGACCCCAAAGAAGTGCAGAGAGACAGTAGTCAAACTGCAGCAGCAGCACATTTTTTCTATAGTTGTTTCTGCTAATCATCTCCCTGACTGCTCTGGCATTGAACTCTATCAGCACAGCCATGGCAGGAGCTGGGAGTTTATAGCCAGAGACTTTTTATTACCAGGGTGAGCAATATGGTGCATGGCCAGCATCATTTCTGTGATCATTTGTGATGCACACACACACACTAGTGGCAGCTGTACCCTTTCCCCTCCATCTCTCAATTCCAGGGTGGCAGAACTCCATGTTTTAGACTGTCATGGAACCTGCCACAGAAACTTTAAATATCAACTTATGCCCCAGGAATCTGGAAGATTTAAGGTGGCTTCCCAAAGGATCTACTTGAAAATATTTTCAATAATAACTCATCAAAAATAAAAGTGGATTAAAAAGCAGCAGCCTAACACCCACTTAATATACTTTTATATTCTTTCATTTAAGGTATTTATGTTCATTTTAAATTAACTGGAACATCTTAAAATCACCTAAAATATTACCAGCAGAGATATTATATATACTTTATTATTTAGCCTTCCAGAATGTTGTCCATCATTGAACTTTTATTAAAACAAAAATGGATTTATGAAATTGTTTTGTCCACTGTGTAACTGCTTCTCTCATATAGAAATATTATGTACCCATGTCCCATGTAGAAGTTATTTTTTAATGCCTGCTAGCCTTTTTTTGTTTTATGGATGTTTATAATTTATATCATCAGTCCCTATCATTATGTATCCAGATTTTCAATTTTCCTCATTTGTTTATAAGAATGTGTCTCATAATTTGCATGTTAACAATATTTCTATGTAATAAAAATGTTATCCAGTTCTAGGATGCCTTTTCACTTTATAGTGGCTTTCCACTCTTGTTTCCCATTTTGTTTAAAAGTTACATGAACATTTAAGTTGTCAATTCTGCCTTCGGTGCCATGCCAAGAAGGTTTTCCAACAATACTCACTACTTCATCATAATTAAGTCAAAATTTGTGGGCAACTTCCTCCAATGTGATTATGTCTTCTTTTCCATTTATTTGTTTGTGAAGGAGTAGGCTAATATAATCTTACCAAAATACTTAACCAGAACTGCCAGGTATTTTATTGCCTAATAATACTGAGAAGTATCTGCTTGCAGGACAAAAAAGTATATTACTAAAACACAAAATAGAACATACCTGAGCTTTTTCTGGAAAATGAAGGGTTTGGATAACGTTTTCTAGAAATTGATGCAATTGTACCACATGAACACCTGGGAATATCTCTGGTATTGCTATCCAAGCCAAGGAACTTTTATCCATCTCCTGCTCAAGTTGCAAAGATTGGCTTCAAGCCATCCATTTTCTACCCCCACACCCCCTCCTTTTTAAGTTTTTTAAATGTGCTTGTTTTGGTTTGTGTGTTAGTATTTTTGTTTCCTTTTTAAACTATTTCAAATAATACAGAAAGTACAAACAAAAGTTCAATGAACACATAGATTTAACAATTTTTAACATTTTGCCACATTCCCTATATAAGCGTCGCAGACACATTCATGCTATTTTTAAAGCAGGGATGAGTATATTAATATCACATAATGCAGGATTCATGGCAAAGACCACAAAATGAAGAAAGGTATATTACGTGAGCAATACAACTCCGTGGAGACATTTATAAATACTTCCATACCAAATAATATGGCATCCACACATTCTTCCATATTTGAGAGAAAACATTTGTCTTTCTGTGTCTGGTTCATTTCATTCAGCATAATGATCTCCAATTCCATCTAAACTCAGGATTTCATTTTTTATGGCTGTGCAATATTCCATCATGTATATTTATACAACATTTGCTTTATCCACTCATCCATTGATGGACATCTAAGTTGATTCTATATGTTTACTACTGTAAATAGTCATCTTATGTATGTTTTGGTTTTTTAATTTCATTTTTAACTGATATACAAAACCCATACATACTTATAGAAGACCATGTGATGATTCAATAGGGCTATACACTGTATAACATTCAACTCAGAGAAATTATATATATATATGATCTTCAAACATATCAGGGTAGGCAACATCAGCCCAGGGGCCATATAAGCCCTGTGAAATCATTTGGTCTGGTCTTGCCATGGCAACTGCAGGCAGGCAACAGATCTTTAACAGACTAATTTTTAAGGTAGTAATTTTATGTGGCCCGTGAATGACATTAGAGATATCCACATGGTCCTCGGCGGAAAAAGATTCTGCATCCCTAGGTGATAACATTCCAAATCCTTTGGTTTTTGTTTTTTAAAAAAATTATACAGTACATTATGGTTAATACATAATCACTCTACTGTACAATAGAACACTGAAAGATCTTACACCTACCTAACAATAACTTAGTATCCATTAATCAGCCTTTGCCCACCCCCTTCTCCTCCATGTTGTTCCCAGCCTTTGGCAATACCCACTCAACTTCTATGAGATCAATGTTTTTAGATTCCACAGTTGAGTGAGAACATGCAGTACTTGCCTTTTTAGTGCCTGGTCTATTTCACTTAACACAATGACTCCTGGTTCCAGCCAGGTGGTCTTTCCTGTGTGCTGGGTATCACAGGATCAACAGCTCATTCTAATTCTATATGGGCTGTCTCCTTAGCTACCTAGCTCAGAAGTTGTGAGGGATGATTCCACATCAGAGAGTACACTGCTCAAAAGAGAAAGCAGATGCCATGGCTACTACTCCTCACAATGGTACTAATATCCAAACCATGTAATTTGACTACAGAGATTTTTAACTAGTAGCTAAGAAATCCAACAAGTTATGTGCAAATGGCAAAACCTCAACAATATTCTACATGACTTTGTTTTCCCACTGGTTTCATTCCTAAAGCAGTTTTTTGAGGTCCTGCGGTAGCTCCATGATTAAACATTGATAGCTTTTAAATCTATGCGTTATTCCACAGCCACCATTAAAATCTGTCAGTGATATCACTAACTTCCCAGTTTAAGACATTTTTCCCCCTGGAAGAATCTGTTCTTTACAGTAGTTAGCAACCACTCAGTTAGCAAAGAGCCCTAGGACAAAATAGGGGACAAGCTAATGGTGTAACAAATCAGTCGTTAAACTAAATGGTCAGTTTGCACAGTACAGTATTATTGCCTTATTGAACTCAACTTAAAGATTTACCACAGTAACGTTTTATTCCAGGTACAAGATGCACAAATGAAATACAGAGGGATGCAGTTTGGTTTTATGCTGCTTTCATTAAGAACCCAATTGCACGGCAAAATCAGTTAGTATATATCTCGTTCCATGTGACAGCCAATTTTCCACTGAGATTGGAAACTCTTGGAGCTTTTTAATCCTTGATCTCATTCTGGGAGTACAAGGAGTTGGAGCTATAGTGCTTTTAAATTGTTTAAACTAAAGCATCAACGCTAACAAGTGCTTATCCCAGGCTCCTGCACAATGAAACTTTGGATATGTTTCTATGACTCTAGATATACTGTGATGATCAAATAAGTCCAGGATATGCTGAGTGGCCCTACATAGTAGGATTTTTTTTCCAGTGAATTTTTTCAGAGGAAAATTTAAGGGCTCTTCAAAACATTTATGGAAGATTCATGTTATGAAAAAAAATAAACTATGTATGAATTTTTCCATGAAAACAAATTTTTAAAAGATTTATTTTATTTAAAAGTCAGAGTTACAGAGAGAGAGAGAGAGAGGTAGAGACAAAGATAGAGGCCTGTCATTCACTGGCTCACTCCCTAGTTGGCTCCAACAGCCAGGGTTTGGCCAGGCTGAAGCCAAGAGTTTCATGTGGGTCTGCCACATGGATGCAGGGACCCAAGTACTTGATCCCCCTTCAGCTGCTTTTCCCAGGCCATTAGCAGAGAGCTGAATCAGAAGTGGTCCAGCTAGGACATGAACCAGCATACATTTGGGATGCTGGCATCCCAAGGTGGCAGCTTTACCCTCTATGCCATAATGCAAGCTCCATCTTTCAATTCTATTTTTTCATGAACATTTTGGGGTACATTCATATGCACTTTTATTAGCATATCTGGAAGCAAAATAACTTGTGACTCAGTCAAGTCGACCACCTAAAGTGCCCTAAAGTTGATCTCATGATTCGTTTAACAAATAAATGTTTTGGGAAGTGCTTAGCAGTAATACAGATATACAGCTGCAAACTTTGATCTAGGGGACATAAGTCCCTTCCTAATGGGACTTAAATTCTTGTTCTTATTTAAAAAAAAAAACAAAAACAACTTTTATTTAGTAAATATAAATTTTCAAAGTAGAGTTTATGGATTACATTGACTCCCCCCCATAACATCCCTCCCACCCGTACCCCTCCCATCTCCCGCTCCCTCTCCCATTCCATTCACTTCAAGATTCATTTTTGATTCTCTTTATATACAGAAGATCGATTTAGTATATATTAAGTAAAGATTTCAACAGTTTGCACCCATACAGAAACACAAAGTGTAAAATACTGTTTCAGTAATAGTTATAGCATCAATTCACACTGGACAACACATTAAGGACAGAGATCCCACATAAGGAGTGAGTACACAGTGACTCCTGTTGTTGACTTAACAATTTGACACTCTTGTTTATGGCGTCAGAAATCTCCCTAGGCTCTAGTCATGAGTTTCCAAGGCTATGGAAGTCTCTTGAATTCACTGACTTTGATCTTATTTAGACAAGGTCATAGTCAAAGTGGAAGTTCTCTCCTCCCTTCAGAGAAAGGTACCTCCGTCTTTGATGGCCCATTCTTTCTACTGGGATCTCACTCGCAGAGACCTTTCATTTAGGTTTTGTTTGTTTGTTTTTTGCCAGAGTGGCTTGGCTTTCCATGCCTAAAATACTCTCATGGGCTCTTCAGCCAGATCCAAATGCCTTAAGGGCTGATTCTGAGGCCAGAGTGCTGTTTAGGACATCTGCCATTCTATGAGTCTTGCTGTGTATCCTGCTTCCCATGTTGGATCATTCTCTCCCTTTTTTATTCTATCAGTTAGTATTCGCAGACACTAGTTTTGTTTGTGTGATCCCTTTGACTATTAGACCTATCAGTGTGATCAATTATGAACTGAAATTGATCACTTGGATTAGTGAGATGGCATTGGTACATGTAATCTTGATGGGATTGTATTGGAATCCCCTGGCACATTTCTAACAACACCATTTGGGGCAAGTCCGATTGAGCATGTCCCAAATTGTACATCTCCTTCCTCTCTTATTCTCACTCTTATATTTAACAGGGATCACTTTTCAGTTAAATTTCAACACCTAAGAATAAATGTGTGTTGATTACAGAGTTCAACCAATAGTATTAACTAGAACAACAAAAAATACTAAAAGGGATAAAGTATTAAATTGTACATCAACAGTCAGGACAAGGGCTGATCAAGTCACTGTTTATCATAGTGTCCCTAAATTCTTATGAAGAAAGAAAATCTTAAAAATCAAAGTATGAAACAAGATCTTTTTTAAGTAATAAGTGCTATTAAAACATAAAATATGCTGAAGAAAATAGCTGGGTGGAATTCAGATGCTAAGGTAAGGAGTGGATACTTTCTTATTTGGAGGACTGTGGAAAAAATCAGTCAGTCAAGGGCCCCACGAGTAAAAAATGATAAATAAGCATTTCACTGAACCCATTTATACCCTTTCATATATTTCCAAAGCAGTATCTGCTACTTTTTCTGCTTGTGTCAGTAACCCTTTTTCTGTTCAGAACAGAAGAGTTATAGGGAAAGATTAAAGGCGAGTTCGAGTTTAGGGATAGTATACGTGCTGAAGATACTAGCTCCATGTTCGGCTCTATGTACAAAACACTGTTTATAGCAGTAACAACAATGATGAGAAAGGTCAGAATAGCAGGGGTTTGAAAATAATTGCTTGGTTCAGATCTATAAAAAGCTATTAAATCAGTCCTACAGAGGATAATGCATTTTGTTATACGATAAGAGCATACGAGTAGACATTCTCTGGTTTATGGACTAAATCTGGACCTCAGTGTAGTGTCATTTAATATATTTATGTCTTCCAATTGCAAAGCCACAAACTGACTAAATTTCTTTAGTGAGACTAAAATTTCACAAGACAAACTGTTAGGTGTGTGTGTGTGTGTGTGTGTGTGTGTGTAACTGCATGTGATGATCCTCAACTTCCAGATTGGTCACTTACAAGCCAGCAATGAAGCAGAAAACATTTTTTTAGAAAGCCTGTGCTCAGAAGTACACATAATATTTGAAATGTTTTAGGAAAGAATTTTCAGTGAATTATTTTTATATTACACTTGGCAAAGTAAATCCTTGCTTTGACACTATAAAGACTATTTATGTAAGACTCGAGATCATGTGTACCTTAAATCATATGGTATATCCACATAAATGTAGATGACAGCCTTTTAAGTTCATTTCTTCTTTCTTTAGTGGTACTCTTTGCGATACAGACTCACAGTGTTCTTAGACCAATCTATTTATTAAAATAGGCACAAAAACCAAAACCATTTTTCATTACCCCCACAGAACTCAAAGTCAAATGAGAACTTCCAAACATAATTCTCTCACTCTTGGCAGAGGAAACAGGGGCATATCTGTCAGGGTCCTAGCAGGACATGAGTAGCAACGCACGAGCCAATTCACAGAACTGGGCACAGATTAAGGGAGACCAAGGGGCAATGCATTAAGTAAAGAAAATTATTTATACTAGTAAAATGCAGCCACAACTGCTTGTGCCTTCAGAATATCAATTGCAGGGGCTGGCTCTGTGGTGTAGCAGGTAAAGTTGCCACCCGTGGTGCCAGCATCCACATGGGCACTGGTTTCAGTACTCCACTTCCAATCCAGCCTCCTGCTAATGCACCTGGGAAAGCAGCAGAAGATGGCCCAAAAGCTTGGGCCCCTGTGACCACATGGTAAATTCAGAAGCTCCCAGCTCCTGGTTTTCCCCTGGTGTAGAACTGACAAATTCAACCATTTGGGAGAATGAACCAGCAGAGGGAACATCTATCTCTCCAACTCTTTCAAATAAATAAGTAAATCTTTAAAAAAAAAATAGACTATCAGTTGTAAAACAACCACCAGCACTGCACAAGAAAAGATCAGTCTGTGTTCCCAACATGGTTCTGAAGCTATTCAATGGAAGCCACAATTATTTTTCCATACAGTTCCAGGCATGCAGTCTACCATCGTACTGAGCAAATGTGTGTGTGTGTGTGTGTGTGTGTTGTGTTGTGGGAAAGACCCAATATCAGAAATGTCGATAAGGAAGAGACACAAGGCACTTTATTCAGTATCGTCAAGGCGTATGTACAAAGACTTACAAGGACTCTCATGAGGCCAACTGCTGATATACCTTCAAGTAAAGGTACCGATCTATTGAGAAAAGTCCAATCATAAAGCTATGGTTCAAAGGTGCATAATCTAAAATTTGAGTAATAATGCAGTTGCCCCTTGTATTCAGAGTTCTAGAACCTCGACAGAGAGTAGCATTTGTAGGTGCTCAAACTTATTATACAAAATGGTAAAGTGTTTGTATGACTCCCTCACATCTTCCTAACTACTTTAAATAATCTGTAGGTATTTATAAAACCTAATACGATGCAATTTAGTTTAGGGAATAATGAAAAGAATAAAAGTCTAATCGTGGTCAGTACATAATTTTTAAATTTCAATCGCTAACTGGTTGAATTTGGGGATGTAGAAACTGCAGAAACAGTCAACCATAATCACTGCAATTTGTTAGAGGGAGCAGGAATTGTGGAAACTGCCTTTCCTCAACCCCATTTTAGAAGTTAATCAAAAACTATTTTTGGATAGAAAAGAGAAAACAACTATAATTTAAAAATCCACCAGAACAAAGTGGCTATAACAAATGGCTTGATCTGTAAATAACAAAAGGCACATTCTTTAATCAGCTCAGTTTCAAATTATCTGGATTTTTTTTTTCCAAGTCGAACCTAGTATAGTTTCTTATACTGAAAATCATACTGAGAGTAGAGCCCTTACGACTGGAGCCTAGATAAAGGGTGACACCACTACTGCAACACACAGCTCACAGGCAAACCCGGGGCTGGGGGGGACTGGGCATTCAACTGGTCATCCAGTAAGCCTCCTCCCTCATCCTCTTCAGTTCTTGATTATGTTGCCCAAACCCTCTGTTCAGATGGGAGGGTGAGGGGTTGCCTAAAAGTTCATTACCAGTGCACTGAAATTTTAAAGATGAAACATAGTCAAGGCCAGCGCCACGGCTCACTAGGCTAATCCTCCACCTAGCGGCGCCGGCACACCGGGTTCTAGTCCGGGTCGGGGCGCCGGATTCTTTCCCAGTTGCCCCTCTTCCAGGCCAGCTCTCTGCTGTGGCCCAGGAGTGCAGTGGAGGATGGCCCGAGTGCTTGGGCCCTGCACCCCATGGGAGACCAGGAGAAGTACCTGGCTCCTGCCATCGGATCAGCGCAGTGTGCCGGCCACAGCATGCCAGCCGTGGCGGTCATTGGAGGGTGAACCAACGGCAAAAAGAAGACCTTTCTCTCTGTCTCTCTCTCTCACTATCCACTCTGCCTGTCAAAAAAAAGAGAAAGAAACATAGTCAAAGTTTCAAAAGCTGACATGAGGAAGCTGATGCACAAAGAACACAAAGCCACAATTTTGGCAGAAGGGTAAAGATGTGTACAATTAGCCTGAAACCTCCAGCACTGTGGGCTTCCTGACAGACTTTTCCAACCACAGCAGAGAAAATTTTGTTGTTAAATCCCTAGATGCCTCACTCCATTATCCTCAGCATCCCCAGTTTTACATCTGGAATAGTCTTAGCTGTTCCTCTAAGCACTATGGTGCCACTCAAGACAGGCAATCCAAGTCTACCAAATTCCTCCTTGAAACCCATGAGTGGATGACCCTCTAAGCATGAGTATGATTTCAAAGACTTGAATGACACCATACCAGTGAACTTTAAAAAGGCTGTGGAAATGGGACCAGTGCTGTGGCATGGCAAGTAAAGCCGCCATCTTCAGTATGGGCATCCCACATGGGTGCCGGTTCGAGTCCCAGCTGGTACTCTTCCAACCCAGCTTTCTGCTGTGGCCGGGGAAAGCAGTGGAAGATGGCCCAAGTCACTGGGCCCCTGTACCCACGTGGGAGACCCAGAAGAAGCTCTTGGTTCCTGGCTTCGGACTGGCGCAGCTCCAGCAATTGCAGCCATTTGAGGAGTAAACCAGTGGATAGAAGACCTCTCTCTCTGCCTCTGCCTCTCTAACTCTGCCTTTCAAATAAATAAATAACTTTTTTAAAAAAAGGTTGTGGAAAATAGAATTAAAAGTTTACTTTGGTGCAAAAATCTTTTTTAATCCTTACCCATGAAAAATCTTCAAGAACTTCATGAAAAATCTGTTAAGAAATAACTACGCAAGGATATAAGAAAATCTGTACCACAAAAGTGTCTTATAATTCCATTTTACAACAAACTTTCTAAGATGTTATCACTGATCAAAAATTTATAATTGATGAAAGAGAATGCATTAGATGAAGAAAAAATCTTTATAGCTTATGTTACCTGCTGGTCTCAAGCTATTACTTATTGTTGGATTTTACCTACTCCTAGAATTTTTAAAGAACTAGACACCTACACAGGAAATAGATTTATCAATCCAAAATGATGCTAACATAAATTGATTCCTCACAAAACTTTGAATCAGACAATCTTCACCCAGTTTTCCCAGAAAACAGGTACACAGGAAACTATGGTTTGTTTGGACAATCCAGTCTTAACTGTGTAATTGTTTAAGTTACAGGGAATCATCACAGAGAGGCCATTTCAGCACAGAAGTCACCTGCCACCAATTCAGGACTGTCCAGAGTCCATGGTAAGAACACCTCTGAAAGTGCATAACATTCACTTCTGCTGAGCCACAAATTTGCTTTTGTAAAACCACCATAAGCAACGAACGTGATGGATGGAAACGGCTGGTCTCATTAGAATCATTGTTCTACTGTTTGAAGTGTGCCTTTAGGATACTAAACCTGGTGCCTCATGTCTCTTCCTTATTGACATTTCTGATCTGTCTCTCCCAAAACACAGTATGTATTTACCAAACATGATGGTAGATTTCATGCCTAGAACCGCATGAAAGAACAACTGTGTCTTCCACTGAATAGCTTCAGATCCATATCGAGAGCACAAATTAGCCTTTAGTTGTGGGATGCTGGTTGTTGTTTTACACTTCACGTTCTAAAGACACAAGCAAAGGTGATGGCTGGTTACCTGTACAGGCTGTCACTGTATTTTTCTGCTCTTTAATATGCTGTGTAATGAATCGCAGGGGTTCAAGCAATCTGGACACCATTCCTGTCACAACATTCTGAAGTACATAAATGTCACCCAAGGAGTCTACAAAAACGTCATTTTGTAGCAAAGACAACAGGAACAAAACAAACTGGAGACAAATTTGGATTAAGTAGAAACACTGACTTAAGAATAATTCATAAGATACAAACATCAATGAATGGTCTGTTTCAGAAACCATTAATTTTCATATTTTTAATACATAAAGTATACATCACAGCACTTGTTGTAAAAATTAAATAATTTCTAAGGGGAAAAAAAATGCCTCAAGGACACAGACCCAAATCCAAGGCTAACTATGCCCTTTCTTCAATCCACTACAATTAGCACAATGAGAACTAACAAGACAAAGTACCTCCAACAAATTTTGGTCCAAAACAACAACCTGAGTTTCTACACTACACTCCGCTTCCTCTGCAGATCCTCATTCAACAACTAAAGATGTGTATAAATCAACAGCCATGACGGGCAATTGGGCAAGTGTGCCAGGAGTTTTAAAGGAATTTCATAAGGTAAAATGCAGATTAAACTGTACTAAAGCCAAGACCTACCCAACTCCAGTGACTAGAGTTGATGACAATATCTGTGAAGGGAGTACACAAAAGAATTTTCCAACACAACTTAGACCCCTTCACCAGCACCACCCAACTCCCAACAGCAGAATGGACTTTTAGCTCATAGAAGTCAGTAATAACGGTCATACTCAAGTCTCAGAAAGTGCACAGCAGAACCCACACAGATTTAGCTGGAGCGTCCCTGGCTTGTACCTGGCAAGAACAAAATGAAACTGAGCAAGCAAGGGACATTGCTATTCCTTGCATTGGTACATCTGCTATTAGGAAAAACCAATTACATTCAAGAGAATGGAGAAGATCCTGTCACCAAGCACAGGAATTTTCCCTTTGTGACTACTTTCAGCATCAACCCAATTATTCTGCCTAAGTACTAAGGGAATGATTGTACATTAATCCTTAAATCTCAAAATGTCAACAAGATTTATCTAAACATAGGTCAAAACTATTCATTTTGCATTTTCTTCAAGTCTCCATTTTTTCTTCATTTCTCCATTATCACATAGAAATCATATGAAAGATATATATATATATATACACACACACATATATCTCAGATTTGCAGTCTTTGCATCTCTATTCCCAAATTTCCATATTCTTATTGCATGAATTTTATATAAATGTTTGAATTTGCCTTCAATTGAAGCAATTTGTTTTTTTTTATAGGATGAAATCTAAAATTCACTTGTTGCCCTTTTAAAAAGACAAGCACAAAGAAATTGCTCATGTTCTTAGATTGTCCTAACTATTGTTTTAGGATGGCAATATCATCTTAAAGCCCACTGCAAAAATGAAGTATCCCAATTTTGAATTCATTTATATCTGACATTTTTTTCTAAATTTTATCCTATAGACATCATGCTTTTAATAACAAATCAGGCATTTTGTCTGTTAGTTTTCCTCTATTTGATCATTCTTACTAGAGGGAGGAGCCTATATAAATGAAACGTGAAATGAGATTTATTTTTACTTTTAATAATACTAATCCATCAGCCCTTCTGTTAGTAAATGACAATGAAAATAAAATGTTTACTTCAAAAACTTAGAAAAAGCAAAGAGTAAACTTAAGAAAACTAGAATCTTAATAAAGATAAAACATTAACTAGATAATTACAAATCAGATATCAGTACAAAGAGCTGTTACTTTGAAGTAAACAAATAAAAGACAAAATTTTGGTAATGCTAACAGAAAAAGAAATATATGTAAGTGTAAAGTCAAGACATTCTGGCAAAAAAAGAAAAAGAAAAAAGACCTAAATGAAAGATCTCTGCGAGTGAGATCCCAGTGGAAAGAACGGGCCATCAAAGAAGGAGATACCTTTCTCTGAAGGGAAGAGAGTCAAAGGGATCACATAAACAAGACTAGTGTCTGCTAATACTAACTGATGGAATAAAAAAGGGAGAGAACGATCCAACATGGGAAGTGAGATACTCAGCAGACTCATAGAATGGCAGATGTCCTAAACAGTACTCTGGCCTCAGAATCAGCCCTGAAGGCACGTGGATCTGGCTGAAGAGCCGGTGAGAGTATTTTAGGCATGGAAAGCCAAGCCACTCTGGCAAAAAAAAAAAAAAAAAAAAAAACACCTATATGAAAGATCTCTGTGAGTGAGATCGTGAGATCCCAGTGGAAAGAACAGGTCATCAAAGAAGGAGGTACCTTTCTCTGAAGGGAGGAGAGAACTTCCACTTTGACTATGACCTTGTCTAAATATGATCAGAGTCAATGAACTCAAAAGGCCTCCATAGCCTTGGAAACTCATGACTAGAGCCTAGGGTGATTACTGATGCCATAAACAAGAGTGTCAAATTGTTAAGTCAACAACAGGAGTCACTGCGTACTTAGTCCTCATGTAGGATCTCTGTCCTTAATGTGTTGTTCAATGTGAATTAATGCTATAACTAGTACTCAAACATTATTTTACACTTTGTGTTTCTGTATGGGTGCAAACTGTTGAAATCTTTACTTATTATATGCTAAATTGATCTTCTGTATATAAAGATAATTGAAAATGAATCTTGATGTGAATGGAATGGGAGTGGGAGCGGGAGAGGGTAGGGTTGCGGGTAGGAGGGAAGTTATGGTGGGGAGGAAGCCATTGTAATCCATAGGCTGTACTTTGGAAATTTATATTCATTAAATAAAAGTAAAAAAAGAAAATATAACATACAAAATAACCCCGTAGTCATAAGACATTCAAAATGTTGTCCAAAAAATACCATATTCCCTACCTCTGTGTACCTTAATATTTAATAATTAATAAGCTAATTATTGTTGTGGAATTTAAACAGATATGAAGCACAGAAACTAAACAGATGGTTCTAGTTATTCCTATATTTAACCAGCTAAACCTGCCAAACATCTGCTAACAATAATTAGCAAATCAATCATAAAAACAACACTACAGAACAAGCTTATGAAAAAGCATTACATATTCCCCAATAAGTTATTAAGAAACTCCAAGTGCAGTCCAGCTATAAGGTAGATATACTGATTGAGTTTTATTTTTAGTAGAAAACATATACCTTTACCCTCAAAAAAAATATACAATTCCAAAAATACAAAACAAATCACTTGAATTTTCAATAGCAAGATATGACCACTATTTAAAGGTTCTTCCATTCTCTTTGCAGATATGATGTACACATAATTAAATGTAAGTAACTTTGAGGGTACATATGTACATAATACATGTAATCAGAGTTGTATTAGACAGTATGTCCTGGACATCCATGTCAATAAATAAAGATCAACAGTATTTGTAATGATCATATATTATTCTTGATATTTATGTACTATAATTTATTAAATCAGTTTAATCAATGTCTGGGTTGTTTCCAGTGGGTACTATATGAAATAATTATTTTATATCATCCCTGGGCATCAATCTCTTCCCACTTTGTGATTATATTCTAAGTAGGATTGTTGAATCATACAGCACACACATTATATATTTTTCTATTATCAATGGCCTTCCAGAAAAGTAATTCAGATTTATAGCTCTATAAACTATGTTTGAGAGTGTATTTGTGCCATATCCTCACCTGTACAAGGTATTATCAGTAATTTGATTTTAGAAAACCACTTGAGAGAAAAGGAAGCCAGTTGCTTAGCAAGTTTACTTGTCCTTTTTTAATGGGTATTTATTCAGTTAATAATTCTTTGAACATCTGTAGGTACCAGAAGCTGAGCTAGGCACTGATGATTTGGTGACCAAGAAGAGACTTGTAGTCTAGGTCCTCAAAAACCTGGAAAAGTCACTAAATTAACAAGTGATTAACTGAATAAAGTAAGACATTGAGACTAGTGGTCTGCAGGAAAGAAGGATCTTTGGAATCAAACAAAAGGTGGACTTATTTTGAATGGGGGAGTTAGAAGTTGAATCTTTGAAGGAGTGACAGTTGATATGAGATAGCAAATACAAGGTAAAATGTGTTCCCAGCAGAGGTGACAGCTAGGGAAATGGCGAGGCAGGAAAGACCTTGGTATGCTCAAGAAAAGCAAAACGGTGAAAGGGACTAAGCAGAATATCAAGACAGGGACCTAGGAGGAGGGCAGGAATCAGACCTTGCTCAATTTTGAACCCACAACATGCATTTTGAATTATTTCCTAAGTTCCCAGGAGGAAGATGTTGAAGGACTTAAACCATGATGCCATCAGATTAACTTTTTGAAACTCTACTGTTGACTCTGAAGATTACACTGAGTAATTTTAGGCTAGAAAAGTTGAATCAAAGCAATTCCACTCAGTGCATTGGGGAAGCCCGAGTAAGAATGGGTTTTAGAGTATATGAATATCAAGGGTTTCATTTTGTACATGTTGACGTAAACATTTCTACAAGTATACAGGATACCTTGATGGAGAAACAACATTAGCATTTAAGCCTAAGGTTCAGATTCAACAACTGATATACAGTTGGGAGTGCCCAGCATTTATAAAGTCTTTAAATAATGAGATGGCAAGGGACCTCCTCAAGAAAGAGCAGGCATTAGACATTAAGAGCAATTTTAAAAATGCTTTTTAAAACAAAACAAAAAATGTGTGCCACAGTCCAAAGGTATTGTCAAAAATAAAACACCAATTAATAGGCTACAAAAGTTTTTGAATTGAAGAGTTTTAATCTCAATAATATGAACAGCATTACAAGGGATCAGTCCTTATTAGCTAATACCCAATGTCACTTTCTAAAGTAAAATAGCACAAATTCTGTTTCTCTATAAGACCTGACTACTTGGAATTTTAATGATTTGGTACTGAATCATGTAGAGCTTGTGTTGGGCCAAACAGAGAAGGAGGAAGTCGACCAGCTCCAGATAGTAGGATGACCACCTCCACAGGGAGGCCAGGGTAGAGCCAAAGGGAGCTGGACTATGCCTGGAAGGCACCAGTCATCACAACAGCTCTCTGCTTTTCTTCTACCCAAGGAGCATCACTCAAACCTTCTACCTAAGGGTGACTTCCAGTACCAGTGGTCTTAGAAGAAAACTACACTTCCCACTATGGAGCTGGGAACCTTCCTCCCAAAGGTAGGAGTTAATATGATGCACTGAGCACTGGAACACAGCAAGTGGCTTTCTTATTCCTTTAAGATTCTTATAGGGAGCGCCAACCGTAAGTGAACAAGTCCTTGCTGACATGGCCCCTTCTATGCTAGGAAAGGTACCATTGATTAACTTATTTTTCCTCATTGGCATATCATCAGGAGATGAGCGCTCCAGGGAGATTACCAACAAGAAATATTAGTCTTTATTATAAAAAGATGATGGTACCTGAACAAGCAACTGGAGACCTGGTAATACAGCAAATTACAACATTCCAGTCAAAACAACATTCAGGTAATGATCAATTCCTATTACACTGGGTCAGATACAAGCCCCCAAGAGTGGAAGATAAATTTATCTTTCAGTGGTCTGCTTGAATCCCTTAGTTTGGCATGGGGGTGGGAGGCGGATGTAAAATATCACTAAAAAAATCAATCTTTATTGATTAATCAAGCTACTGTGATTTATTGGGCACTCATTCATTTGCATGTTACAGTCATTTCATGCATTACCTCTGGCTGTGATAAATGGTCTGGGCCTCCTCTTTGGGAAAGAGGAAGACATCTTAGGCTGTCCTCCTAGTGTAGGTCCTCCAGATGCCTCCTATTTGCTTCCACATCAAGGTAAAGCCCAAGCTAAGGACCATGATGAAGGGTAGCCAGGAACATATCAGATTCACCCCACCAGAAGGACACACAGCTATCAACTCTGGATTCTTCCAAAATGGAAACAGAAAGCAAAGACAAAAGCAAGCTGGAGGTCCAGAACACAGTAACACTACCATGGTTAAGAGTTACTGCCTCAGAATAGACTTGGTAGTGTATTATTTTTTGTGCAGGTTCTCTCGTGAGAATACCAGTAGTGTAATTTCTATAGCTGCTTTAAGAAATGTTATAGGATTTTATTCTTCTCTGCCAGATCCTACTAAACTGCATTTGGTGGGCATAATCCTCCTTGGCTTTTAGATGAAAAATGTGTCTAGGGTCCCATGTTGTTGCACAGTGTGTTAGGCCTTCACTTAGGAGCCCTACCTCCCACATCGGAGTGCCACTTTGAATCCTGGTTGCATTTCTTACAATCCAGCTTCCTGTTAATGCACTGGGGAAAGAGCAAATGATGGCCTAAGTGCTTTAGTCCCTGCCACATATGTGGAAAACATGGAAGGAGGTCCTGTCTCCTGGCTTAGGTCTAGCCTAACCCTAGCTGTTGCAGCATTCGGGGAGTGAAGCAGAGGATGAAAAATCTGCCTTTGAATAAATAAATCCTAAAAATAAAAATTAAACTCTGTTGCAAGGTATGATTGCAGACTCATGGGTGATAGGTAAACTCTGGCTAATTTTCACCCAAGCAGCAACAAACGAAGTAATAAGACTGGCTATTTCAAGATGTCAAAACACCAGCTGGCCTACTATAATAGCTTCTCTTGGCTCACTGTTATATCCTTTCTCCTTCCTGTAATTTCACGCAAGGGACTTCTGCCAGTGCCTCACATCAAGCTGCAGTTCCACTCCTGGCCAGAGAGAAAGTAGGAGGGACTGGAAATGGATGAGCTCTTCCTTGGTCGAGCAGCTTCCCTGCTCTACCTCTATCTTGGTGATGAAAGTTACGTGCCACTGTGCTACTTGGCAAATTAATAAAGGTGACTTTCCCTCTAGGGTTGTTTGCACGGGCTTCAGGGAATCCTTGCTATATTTCTGGCCTACATCATAGTGCCCGTGGGTCAAATAAATATTCCAAGAGGCCTCTCCTTGGTATACTGCAAAATACTTGCTGCTGAGTTTCCTCACTCCTCTGGATGATCCTACCAAACACACACAAGATGACTCCATGCCTCAGTCCTGGGTTAGTAACTTCCTTGGTAGCACCTCCAACTCTCCCCCATCACTGTCTTTTCCCATCAGATCTACCAAAGGCTAAGATCTATTTGAACATTCTCAGGTCTATGACTGCCATTTGTTCCCCGTGTGTTTCATACACAAGCTGTTCCTTTCAAAGTATGCAGAGTCACCTCTTGAAAACCCTCATTTGGCTTGGGAGCAATGTCTCCTACCATTAGGGGCAACACCTCATACGTATCCAAAGAGAAGTCAACAGAAACCCAAAGAGCAAGAGCTTCTCAATTTACTATGTGATGGGGGCTGGGGGAAGGATTAAAAGGTATGTTCAAAGTGTCTTCCAGGTCATTTATTCCCGATTAAGCTCCACTAAACACAGAGTTTTCTTGCTGTTTCTCTGTCAAAGATTCAGGTATTCCTATTCCAGAGAATATAATCAACAGATACTTCTGTGTCTCATTCTTGATCCCTCCCTGAAAAGTTCTCTTGGTACCTAAAATTGTGTTTTCTCCTTTCCGGTTATCTATCAGAATAAGTGGCCAAGACATGAGGAGCATGCAGATCACCGAGTCGCCTCACACAACATACACTCCATGGAATTATCACGGAGCTAAATGGAACGGCTGGGGCCAGTGGTTGCGCTTGGTGCTAGAGAAGAAACACAGTCCCACACGGCAGAAGAGCATTATTCATATGAGTCACAATTTGATGTTGCCATCCAGTTTCATGAACAACGTCTTCATACAGCAAAGATTCCCAGCATTTCTCATCTCACATCATTGCTCAGCTCAGTTGAATTCCGTAAGTCTCTCTCAGCTACTCTTTCTCTCGCAACTGGTTAAACAGTTCCGTTACTACAGCAGTGACATTTGGGTTCCTGAAATTCACTCAAACTCACTTGTGAACGCCCTTAAATTCCTACTCTCAAAGACACAACTATTTCTTGCAGCCATTTTTAATCCAGGGACAGGAGGTCTTTTGCCATTCAGGCCTCAATACACACTACATTTTCAATTTGAAATTCCCCTATAGAAACTCCCACCCCCGAAGTGCAACACCCCACACACCCCGCACCCCCCCTATGAAATTCTTCAACTTCTCCTATTCTAGGCTCATAGCCAAATCCCCATATTTCATGACTTTTCCCCTGCAACCCTAAACATCTGTTCCTGCTTTGGAAGCTTTTTTTCTAATGGGCTGATTGCTCAAATGCTGCCATTCAGGAAAAAGCTCTTCCTGATTCCCCCCAAGCTCTGTTTATTTCTGCAAAGAAAAACCTCCCAATTGTTTTCCAACTAACTACTTCAGTACAGTTATAAAGGATTCCAACTGGTCTCTCCCAGACTATCAGATCTTTCCTTTGGAAGCTACTATAGTAGACAATAGCATTTGGACACACAGGTTTTCCTAGGTAGTACTCCCACAGAACAGAACATTAGCAATTAACATACAGTTCAGTTCTTTATGTCATAACCAGATCTCAATTTCACATAGTAGACTACATCAAACATTTCATGGAAAATATAATTAAAAGGTAAATTTTGGTATAAAAAAGCCTTTTGAAATGCATGAACATTTTTTCCTAATAATCATTTTCAAGAGACTTTTTGAAGACTCATATGCATGGCTTTCAAAAGCTTCTACACTAAAATAACTATTTTTAATTCCATTTTCCATTAACTTGTTGAAAATCAGTTTATAAAGAAATGGATAGGCCGGCGCCATGGCTCACTAGGCTAATCCTCCGCCTTGCAGCGCCAGCACACCGGGTTCTAGTCCTGGTCGGGGTGCCGGATTCTGTCCCGGTTGCCCCTCTTCCAGGCCAGCTCTCTGCTGTGGCCAGGGAGTGCAGTGGAGGATGGCCCAAGTGCTTAGGCCCTGCACCCCATGGGATCAGCGCGGTACGCCAGCCACAGCACGCTGGCTGCGGCGGCCATTGGAGGGTGAACCAACAGCAAAGGAAGACCTTTCTCTCTGTCTCTCTCTCTCACTGTCCACTCTGCCTGTCCAAAAAAAAAAAAAAAAAAAAAAGAAAGAAAGAAAAAGAAAAAGAAATGGATAGGCAAAAGACCTGGTGTCAAGAGTTCATATGCCCAGTGCACAGTCTAATGGTTCATTTTCCTCCAAACCCATTATTCAAGTGGATGCCATAGCAACCCCAACCCACTGCTCTACTTGACAGGACAGAGAGCACGGAGCTCAAGATGTGTGCCTTCTGAGTACCACATGCTCCACACTGCACAAACACCAGGAAAACGCTCTCCGCTAAAAGGTAGTAAGCGCTATAAATTGACTTATACTTCTGGGTGTTAGAGTGTCAGTCTCCATGTGTCACTGCTTGTTAATCGTTCCTAAATGGAAAAAGCTCCTGCAAAATAAAAGGAGAGTGTGGGTATGGTCCATTGTCCCTCCCTGTGTATTTGGTCCAGTCTCTCATACTTCCCAGACTACCCACCACATTCCCACACTGTCCCTTCCACATTCCTACACCTTTCTCTCCTTTTGTTCCAATAATTACTCACTTTAACAGAGAACACAGCACATTTTGTTAGAATTTATGTTTAATACCAGTATGACTGACTCCTGAATGGCCTTTGAGCACAGGGACCACACACACTTTATTTTCCATTGCGTTCTCCAGTGCTTTGCATACTTCCTGAAAAAATGGCATAAGTACATACTATTGAATGAGTCAAACTATGAAATTAGACTGATCACAATTATAGATGTTCAGGGTACTTGAACCAATTCTAACTTCACCATGATCATTTGATTTAAGGGAACAGAAATAGCACCATCCCTCAAATGCTGATTGTTCCAACACTTTTTAGATGACATAAAATATATATGTAAAATGCCAGCATAATTATCATGCTAAGTATACCCTGATAACTGCATCCAGTTTAGACATACTCACTTTGCTCTATAGCAACCTGAAAATCTAGTCATTTGAGGTTACATTTAGATGGGTAGTTATTTTTAAAATAAGTTTTTCACTTCATATCTAAAAACCATAATTGCAAATTAAGTCGCAGCTCCTCAGCATCTTCTCAGTAAGAGTTCTCAAAAATTGTCTTCAGTATCTGGACAGTAGAAATCATTTATTTCTACAAGTTCAGAAAGGCAAAAACTAATGCTGGGAGCCCCATAAAAATGCAAAAGTTTCCCATGAAAATACAGAATTTTTTTGGAGTCACAACTTACAGCAGCCACTCTGCCCATGTGATGTAAATGCAAATACAATGCATGCCTACTGCCACAGTTACTACACCTACAGGTTCAAAGTGTTTCAAAAGAAGGGAATGTACATCACTCTTTTTAACATGTTTCCCCACTGTTTTCTCTCAGTCTTTCTTTCAGGAGCACTGGGGGAAATACCCCTCTGATGCATTAGCATGTCTGTTAATTTGAGATGCTCTCCTGTACTCAGAACTGACACAAGCAGCCAGCATTAAATTGAATTGGTCTTATGGAGACATATTTTCACCCCTATTTTGGTGTTAGAAAGCCACTACTTTACTCTCGTGGGTGGATTATGTGTTAAATGACCTATAGCAGATGGTTTAATAACATCAGCTTCACTTGAGGAATTCTGCACAGATTGAAAAAGTAATTGTAAAGGCATTTGTTCTTCTGCTTTCTTAGGGTCAGCTCTAGCCAAGAGCTAACAATATCCTCACGTCTTCAAAATCAGTGGCTACACACATTCCTCAGTCAACCAAAGAAATTAAATGTTTTAAGATTTAAAAACAAAACAAAAAATAAAAACCTTCTCTTAAAACAAAGTTATTTGCATTTATTTGTCTATTAGATTGATCTAAAAATGCTCACAAAACATTCCCAACACCACCCTTCTAACCCCCCATGAACGTGCTTCAAAAAACAATCCAGTATCCACCTGAAGGTATTGTTAATATGTGGCGAGGACTCACTGAAAGATTTTCTTCAAAGATATAGTTTAAAGACAAATACCTATATGATATGTCACATGGAAAACTGCTTATGGAACCAACCAATATGCTTCCATTGGGGTGGTAGAATTCATCTTTGTTGTTAACTATTTTAATTATCTGTATTAATCATTTTGTGAAATCAAGAATGCTATAATGATATAGCAGAAAGGGACTTCTTTAAAATTCGTTTTAACTCTGCTTGTGCATCTTTATACCAAGAGCCACAGAACATCTGGACAGAATCACTTTCATGCCTGTATCAGTCAACTGGGAAGTGACATTGTAACATGTCATTGTAAATCAAGAGGAAGTCTTTGCATTGGATATAACCCATCCATCTCAGAGCTTCAAGCATACATCAAAGATCAAGATGGATACCCTGAGAAAACTCTCAGCCCCACATTTGCATGCCGGCCACCATGAACTCCATGGGGGCATCAAGACAATCAACATCATGTCAGTCCTTGTGAGACACCCAGAACATTCAGGCCATCCTCATCTGTATACTCTAACCATCATTAGCTCTTTCCTACCTGGTAATTTCCTCAAGTTTCCCAGTCTTCCTGTCTCATTCCAAGCTCTATCTTGCTTCTGATTTCACTGGGAAGTGAAGCTATTTAAGGAAAACTCCATAAGTATCTGCCCTCTCTCCACATTCCAAAAGTAGGTTGACACCTCTAGGACGTATGTGCTCAATCCCTTTTCCATTTATCCAAGACCACCACCCTAGCAATTCTCCCCTCTTATCCCTACATCATCAATTTGTCACCCTTGTTTTTTCCCACTGATATATGAAATGCTATTATTACTGGCTTAGGTTCCAGATGGTTGGTGCCCAGTGTTCACCTCCTCCTCCACAGAGAACGACCAAAGCAACAGATTAATGGCTGCATCTCAAGGTGAGCACCCAGGAAAGAGCACCAAGACCCAGGGAGTAGCAGAAACCTGCTAGGGTGTGGATACCAGGAATGGTACCACAGAGAGGAACAAAGACGACCAGAAGACCCAGTCCTATTGCTGGAAGGAACCCATGTTGCAGGGCAAAGGGTAAGCAGAGAACCTCAGCTTGGTCTATCTACAGGAATACCTTACGTAGACAATCCTTGCTAGAGAGGAATCCAGTCACCTCCACAGACCAGGTGCTCAGTAAGAAGAGCCGCCTGGAGACCTCATGGCCACTTTGCTTCAGGGAATGAAGTCATACTGTCTCCTCTCCAGGTCATCACACTGTAGATTGCAGCAGTGTGGCATCATCATGAAAAAAATTGTCACAGCTAGAACCCATCCTGCTCTATGAGACAGAAAGCCTTATGTATCTTCATCACAGTTCTTCACAGCTATTGCAGCACTCCAGCAAGAAACCTGCAGTCTCACAGGTCCACTGGGCCCAGCCAAACAAGGGTCATCCCAGAAACCCAGTGCACACAGTGCTCTGCATTACAGGGGACAAGGGCTACAGAAAAGCAGGGAGATCAAACGCCTAAGACTCTAGAAGTAGAGGTGCCTGACCCCTCAGACATGTTGACTGTCCTCCCTCAACTCCCTACAATCCTCTGATCTCCAGGGGGCATGACAAGCTGCCACTGAAAACCATGCACACCAAGCTTCCAAGTCGGGATTCCTATGGCCCTGCCTGGTCTCCCACCGTGAGTTAGCACTGCTCATGTACTAGGAACTGAGTGTGTACTCTGGACAGTACATGGTTTCAGGACTGTGCAAGCACCCAACCTGCTCCCAATGGTAGCAGAACAAAGGGACTATAAGCAAGGGTTCACCACACTCAGGAATTCAGTCCCTTCCAGGCAAAGTGGCTGGGGAATTCTGAACAAATCCATCACAGCCTGCCTCCTAGGATTCCAATCACTCCCACAGACAACAGTCAGGGTTTCCATGCCCCACCTATTCTTGCATGCTGCTCAGGATTCCAGGCCCCCGCAGAGGGCCTGCTGTACATTGCCCAGCCCAGCACATGATTAGTGCTCCAGCCCTTCCCATGGACAGCTGCCAGGGATTCCATGTCCCACCCATCCCATCCCCATGAGTACTGCTGTGCACATGGCCCCTGCCTAGGGTATGCATGCCCTAGCTTTCCCAGACCCATCATAATAATGTGTGAAAATTAAAATCCATTAGCAAAAAGGAAAAAAAGTCATTCAAAACAAAAACTTTTAAATAAAAATAGTAATAAATTATTGATCATTTATAATTCTGATTGTAAATGGGTTAAATTTCTAATTAAACAGATTGACAGTAAAAAAATGAGATTTGACTATATGTTGTCTACAACAAACTCATTTCACCAATATAGACACAATTAGACTCAAAGTAAATGATCAGAAGATACTCCATACAAACAGTAAACAAGACAGTCTACTACTTTGTCTGATATAAGTATAGCTAAGACAAAACCTGTACAAAAAGACAAAGAATGGCACTATGTAATGATCAAAGGATCAGATCATAAAGAATAGGCAATAATTTTAAATGTATATGCACCTAATCCTGGAGCACCCAATTTTATAAAATAAACATTAGATATAAAAGAAGACATAGGCTCCAATATAGTAATATTAGGAACTTCAACATCCCAATTTCATTCATATACATCATCTAGACAAAAATTAATAAACTGTAGGTTTATGCTTCATTATAGATCAGATGTTCCTAATAGACATTAGGGAGATATTCGGCCCAACAACTTCATAGTTCAAACTCTTTTCATCATTACATGGAAAATTTTTGTGGCTAGACCAGGTACAGACACAAAATAAGTCTCAACAAATTTTAATATACCAAAATCATGTCATGTATCTTTTCTGATCACAATGAAACAAAACTGGAAATTTAGCAAGAGGAACCAGAAGTTATACAAACAGATAGAGACTAGACATGATCCTGAGTGAACAATGGGTCATTGAGGAAATCAAATAGGAAATTTTTAAATTCCTTGAAATCAATAAAATTTTATAGAGTATAACCAAAGAACTAGAAGGAAACTTCACAGCAGTAAGTTCTATTTTAAAAAATATACATAAAATAAACAAATCTAATGATGCACCTCAAGGACTCAGAAAAACAAGTACAAATCAAACCCAATAGGTAGAGATTAATTAGAGCAGAAATAAATAGAAATTGAGTAAAATACAGATGATTACTTAAGTATTGGTTCTTTGAGAGATTAAACGAAAGCTACAAACCTTTAGTCTACAGGGAAAAAAAAGATGACTCAAAAATCAGGGATGAAACAGAAGATATTACCACTAATGACACAGAAATACAAAGGATCATTAGCAATTATGAACTATATGCCAACAAATTGAAAAACCTGCTAGAGGAAATGAATAGATTTCTTGATACACAAATTGAGTCACAAAGACACAGAAAACCTAAACATATCAATAATGAGTAATGACATTGAGTCAGTAATAAAGAACCCCCTAACCAAAACACACACACCCAGAAAGTGTCACTTAATGCCAAACTTTTAATAAAGAACACCAATTCTCTTCAAAATATTCAAAAATTCAAAATGTAAGGAATTCCAAACATATTTTATGAGATGAGAATTATCTTGATTACATAACCAAAATTTTACATGCCAAAATATCCCTCATGAACACAAATGTAAAAATTCTCAAAAATTCTAGCAAGTCAAATGTAATGTATTTTTTAAAAAATTCTCCTGACCATATGGAATTTATTCCAGAGATGCAGGGCTAATTCAATATATACAAATCAATAAACATATCACATTGAAAGAATGAAGGCTAAGAACTATAAGATAATCTCAATACATACATAAAAAGCATTCAATAAAAGCAACATCTATTGATGACAAAAAAAAAAGTCCTTGAACAACTAGGTATAGAAGGAATAAACCTTAACACGTTAAAGGCTAAGTATGAGAAACCTACAGACAACATCCATTGAGTGGGGATAAGCTGACAACATTTCTTCTATGATCTGGAAACACACAATGATTTCCACTGTTACCACTCCTATTCACTATAACTTGGAAGTTTTAAAAAAAGTAGGCAAGAATGAGGAATAAAAAGGAAGAAGTAAAAGGAAAGGAAGATAAAGATGTCAAATAAGTAATCTGTTTGCAGATTAAATGATTCTATAAGCAGAGGAACAGACTCCATAAGCAACCAACAGAATGGATTAACAAATCCAGTAAAGTTGCAGGATACAAAATCTACATGAAAACTCATTAGCATTTTTATATACGAACAACTAATTCATTGAGAAAGAACTTATAAAAGCAGTCCTCTTCACAACAGCCACCAAATAAATAGCTTAGAATAAATTTAACCAAGGATGTGAAAGATCTCTACAATGAAAATTATAAAATAAGAAAAAAATTGAAGAGGACAAAAAAGGGCAAAGATCTCCCATGTTCATGATTTGGAATAATATTCAAGTGTACATACTACTCAGTGTGACTTATAGAATCAAATAAATTCTCACCAAAACACCACTTTCTTCACAAATTTGAAAAGCAATCTTAAAATTCACATGGAAACACAAAAGATTCAGAAAGCCAAAGATATCAAAAATGACAAACCTGGAGGCATCCCGATACCAAATTTCAAGCTATACAGAGCTATTGTAACTAAAACTGCACTGGTATATAAACAGACACACCAATGGAACAGAACACAAAGCACATAAATAAACCCATGCATCTAGAGCAAACCTAGATTTGACAAAGCTCCCAAAAACACACCATGGAGGAAGGACAATCTCTTCAATAAGAGACCACATGGAAGAGTTTGAAACAAGATCACCACACCTCAACCTATACAAAAATCAAAATAGACCAAAGATCTAAGACAACAAATGACTAGAAGAAAACATAGGGGAAACACTTCAAAATATTGTCATTTGCAAGGAATCTTAAGATAAGACTCCAAAAGAGGAGGCAATAAAAGCAAAAGCACATAAATTGGATTGCTTCAAATGAATAATCTTCTGCATAGCAAAGGAAACTATCAACAGAGCAAAGAAGCAAATTAAGGCAGGGGACAACATATTCCAAAACTATTCATCTGAGTAAGATTAATATCCAAAATATCTAACAAACTCCAAAATTATGAAGTCCGATTAAGGAATGGCAAATGAATCTGAAGAAATAATACGTGAAAATATGATCAGTATCACCAGCCAAAGAAACACTAATCAAAACCACTGAGTTACCATATCACTCCAGTGGTAATGGCTATTATCAAAAAGAAAAAAAAATTCTAGTGAGGATATAGAAAAAAAGGAATTCTAATATACTGTTGGTGGGAATGAAAATTCATACAATCATTATGGAAAACCATATGGAGATTCCTCAATAAACTAAAAATAGATCTACCATAGGACCAGCTATCACATTTTGGGACTATATCCAAAGAAAATGAAATCAACATATGAAAGAGAAACCCGCTTTCCCACATTTATTGTGGAACTATTCCCAATAGCCTATATATGGAATCAACCTAGATGGCCATCAGTGGATGAATGGCTAAAGAAGATATGGTAAATATACATGATGAAATCTTAATCAGACATGAAGAATTAAATCTTGGCATTTGCAGTAAAATGGATATACTTGGGGATCATTATACTATATACAAAATATCTCCGATTAAATGTTGTCAAACTCCTTGTCTCCTATTTTTGTGTTTTCTCTTAACCCTACTGTAATCAGGCTTTTGCTCCTACAACTTCAAAAGAAATGGACTTCTTTTAAAAAGTTTTACTACAATATAATAAACCATAATTAGACATCTACCGATTCCCCCCTAACAAAAAATGTAAATAGGAAAATAACTGTCTATTCTTGTACATCTTCTCCATTCATGTTTAAATTCTCACATTCAATCTAATCATAAATAAGTTCTACAATAGCAGTAATTTTCAGAAAAGATTTTCTTTCTCCCCTTCCCCACTCCAAGTGTTTAACAGGAAGAATGGGCTTACTTACATATTAATTTTATACTTATATGAAGCAGCAACAACCATCAATAATTTGGCATTTCTACAGTTGCTCCAAATTTTTTTTTCAGTTTCACAAAGCCACTGTCCAGAGTTGCTATAAAACAAACTACAAGTCTAGGTAGCAAAGATGCTTTCCAAAACCAATGCTAAATCAGAAAAATACAAAACAGGACACTACACTAAATTTCTGGGTCTAGTATACTGAAGAGTGAAGCCTGGGCAAAGTGACCTAGTATGTTATCACAGAAATAATGACCTGCAAAAGCTGATTTTTGGTTTATGTTTTACACACTGTGTGGATATGCACCATCTGCTAGTTGAAGCAGACATGCATTGTATTTATTCCTGCCCTATATCCTAGAACCCTCTCCACCCCCCAACAATCTACCTCAGTATACCAAGTAATGTGGACATGAGCCCAAGCCATCCCAAGCAATCCAGCCAACAAAGTTGGCACTCGTGTGAAGTGTGAGATACACGAGTCCCTTTCGCTCTTCATCAAAACCCTGCTGTAGGAGCAAACTGGCAGCCAGTTTCTCATTCTTCTTAATGTCACATAAGTGCTCAGGATCCATTGTCCATCTTGCTTAATTGAGTATCACCTCCTTTGAAACTCTCCCCTTCTTGTGAAGCAAGACCTTGCTAAAATTACAATTGCCTGTACAGATTACAAAAATTAACAGATATGTAGGTCAATGAACACCACCTAAAAATGCAGAAAAATGAATTTGCTCTCTTTAATGCCTATTGTAGTGCACACATACAAAGAAGGGATTGTTGGAGCACATAAGTCAGCCCACATGTTGGCATGTCACCTTCTTCCTGCCATATGGGACAGTCTTCAAAAAAGCAACATTAATTTATCTGAACAGATTTGTGTCATTGCCCCTCCTAGGAAATGGGGTCAGGAAAAAAAAAAATTCTACTTTTATTCAAGAATATTCCTCTCGCCTAGCCCAGCCAATAATTGACTAAACTGCTAAGAATTAATCTATAGGCATTAAAACATTGCTATCCAACAAGGTGATCAGTTACCCAGCCAACACATTGATAAAGTTTACTTAAGGTAATCAATAAGCATTTGCCAGCCATTAATACAGCATCAGAGAGTAGAGTTCAGGGTTTAAAAAAAAAAAAAAAAAAAAAGATGCTTTCGGAGATGGCAAATCAAAGGATTGCCCTCAGTTTGTGTGTGCACGTGTTATCACAGTATGTGGAGGGAACTGTCACATGGAGCGAGGGTCATGTTGCCCATACCACGTGAGAAGCAGACACCGTGAAGGACTGCAAACAAGAAATGTTTAAAGAAATTGTAGAAAAGTACCCCCGGTCCTCAAGCATTCTGTATACTTTTGCCCACGAAAAATTCTGCTTCTGAGATATTTAACCTTTCATTTGTTCTCTCTAAAAGTGGCTGTCCTACTTTTACGGTCCAAAGAGTAAGTTCTGATATAAACCACATTCTTCAACATCTTTGTAATGCCTTTTTTGAAAAAAAAAAATCAAATTGCAGTAAGTTAGTTTACATTTGCTGACTGAAACTGGCTTCTAACCCCCTCCTTTTCCCTTTTAAACATTTCTGATGTAAGTCTTAAATGTGGCCTTCCCCTTCCATTTTGGTCTTTGAGTCTAGCTTTCACTTACATTGCTCCAACAGGGTTGTTTTCTTCATCTTTTGATGAATATTCACCAAGAACACCTTATTCTTATTCTTAACACATTTGACAGTTTTCCAGGCACTTGTATACATACATATGTATCTTATTTTACCCACAGTAGTTGCACTGGTTAAGCACAAGTAGCTTTAATTCCAAATGTATTTTTTTAATTTTTTTTAATTTTTTTATTTTTGACAGGCAGAGTGGACAGTGAGAAAGAGAGACAGAGAGAAAGGTCTTCCTTTGCCATTGGTTCACCCCCCAATGGCCACTGCGACCGGCGCACCGCGCTGATCCGATGGCAGGAGCCAGGTACTTATCCTGGTCTCCCATGCAGGTGCAGGGACCAAGCACTTGGGCCATCCTCCACTGCCTTCCCGGGCCAGAGCAGAGTTGGACTGGAAGAGAAGCAACCGGGACAGAACCCAGCGCCCCGACCGGGACTAGAACCCGGTGTGCCGGTGCCACAGGTGGAGGATTAGCCTATTAAGCCATAGCGCCGGCCCCCAAATGTATTTTTGTTGTTGTTGTTGACAGGCAGAATGGACAGTGAGAGAAACAGAGAAAGGTCTTCCTTTGCCATTGGTTCACCCCCCAATGGCTGCTGCGGCCAGCGCACCGCGCTGATCCGATGGCAGGAGCCAGGTACTTATCCTGGTCTCCCATGGGGTGCAGGGCCCAAGCACTTGGGCCATCCTCCACTGCACTCCCTGGCCAGAGCAGAGAGCTGGCCTGGAAGAGGGGCGACCAGGACAGAATCTGGCGCCCCGACCGGGACTAGAGTCCCATGTGCCAGCGCCGCAAGGTGGAGGATTAGCCTAGTGAGCCGCGGCGCCAGCCCAAATGTATTCTTAATTGCTGGCATATTTACAGTTCTCATTTCAGAAGGTATGAGAAATGACCCCTAAGAAATTGAGTGGAAGTATCGGAGTCACCCTTGAAATCACAGCAGAGATTATCTCCTAAGGACTGAAATTCCCCCTCCAGAATCCCAATAAAACAGAGGTATAGAAGGAGAGGGAATATTTAGAAATCACTATCAGACCAAGAACCCCATGCAGATTTCAGACTCCATGTTCAGAGAGACAGAGAACATTTTCCAGAATTTAATGGTAAATTCCTATAGAAGTTGTTATTGGGATATTTTGTTGGGTCAGGAACCCACGAAGCAGACCCTGAAGCAAAGATTCATGGACGTATGATAGAGTCAAGAAATATTCCCAGGAGAAGATGCTGAGGTCAGTAACTAAGGAAGGGCTATTGAAAAGAGGACTGATCAAAACCTTGCAAATTCTTCTGGCTCTCTGGGAATGTGCAGGCGAAGTCGCTCCAAGGCTCACAGGCAGTCATTGGAAGGTAATCTTGAAGGTGCAGAAACTTGGAAGCCAAAGCACACAGGAGCCGGGGGGGGGGGGGGTACCCACAGAAGGAAAGGTGACCCATAGCAATCTTGGGCAGAGTACCAACAGTCCCTGCTCCAAGTATTTTATCCTAACTCCACAAGTGTCATTCCATAGCAAGGGGATGGTAGACAGGCATTTTCCTTTATACCTTGATAGGATTTTCCCATTGCCTTATTGTACTGATTTTAAAATATTACCTTATACTTCACCTTGATTACATTATTTCCTGGCTGTACCTCCCTCTCAGAGATTCAAGTCTATACTCTTTAGCCTGACATTGAAGCCTTTCAAAAATATGGCACCCAGGGCTGGTGTTGTGGCACAGGAAGTTAAGCACCAACCTGTGGTGCTGGCATCCCATATCAACCTATAGGTTTGAGTTCCAGCTTCTCTGTTCCCAATCTAATTCCCCCACTAATGTGTCTGGAAAGCAGTGGAAAATGGCCCAAGTACTCATATATATGCGTGTGTGTCTATGCATACCCACACACACAAAATATGGTCCTAAGCTCTTGTAAGATCCCAATCAACTTTGTTTAGAATTCTAGAATTAAACAACACTGCATCTTACAGAGTGTTTCCAAAAGATGAGTAGAAGAGGCTGGTTTTACAGTAAGCAGGATGTGGCTTGGTCTCTGGGCAATCATTGTGGGCGCCTCCACACACTACAAATTCCCTGATGGCCTGGTGAGGGTCATTGCTGCAGGATCCATGTCCACACTGAGGACTGCACAGATCCTTTGTGTGGTTCTTGTGGCAGTGAAGATGAATTCTTCACCCACTGGGGCTACCACCTGGGCACTGGTCTCCTTAGAGAGAGGAGATGAACATAATACTAGGCCAACAGAGCTGATCAAACCCTCCCCTGATTAAAAAAGTAAGATTTACCATGCCCAAGTTCCATGTCACCTTATGTTCTCCCTGATCTGTGCTAACAGAGTACCGTAACAGTCATGTTTAGAAGTGAAATCACACTTTGAGATGACTTTGAATAGCCCTTATCTCCACTGTTGACAAACAGTTGTTTTTCCATACTATTTGAACTCTTAACATACAGTTAATCAAATGTGTATAAAGCTTTTTTTTTTTTTTTTTTTTTTTTTGAAAATCAATCTTGGCCAGCGCAGTGGCTCAATAGGCTAATCCTCTGCCTGTGGTGTCGGCACACCGGGTTCTAGTCCCAGCTGGGGCGCCAGATTCTGTCCTGGTTGCCCCTCTTCCAGGCCAGCTCTCTGCTCTAGCCCAGGAGTGCAGTGGAGGATGGCCCAAGTGTTTGGGCCCTGAACCCCATGGGAGACCAGGAGAAGCACCTGGCTCCTGGCTTTGGATCAGCGCGGTACGCCGGCCACAGCGGCCATTGGAGGGTGAACCAACGGAAAAGGAAGACCTTTCTCTCTCTCTCACTGTCCACTCTTCCTGTCAAAAAAAAAAAAAAATCAATCTTAGTAAAAATAATGGGAATAGGAGAAGAAGTAAGAAGAAGGTTGGGAGGGTGGGAAGAATTTCTATGTTCCTGAACTTGTATTTATAAAATGCATGAGTACCTTAAATAAAAGGTTTCTGGGGAAAAAAGAAACATAATGGAAAAAAAAGATTTTGCAGCTTAATAAAATGTAAATATTTAAAGATGTGATTATGATATTCTCTTGGGATATATTTTTAAATATTTGAATAAATCATGAATCATATTCATGAATGGAAAAACTCAACAACATAAAAGAATTTAATGATTCAAAAACTAGTTATTGCTTTTGATTTTAACATTTGTCGAGTTCATCTGAAAAATAATTCTATGAATATCCCAAAAGAGACTGTTGAAGAAATGTAAGAAAGTTCTTCACTGATAGGAAGTAAATCAACTAATGATAAAAGTACTTAAAATCTAAACTATTGTCTTATGTCTCCTAAACGCATTAAAAGCTAAAGTAGCTTTTGGAGTTTTTTTTTTTTTTTTAAAGGAATTAGTGAGAAGCCTAAGAGTTAGAACCTTGAGAGTAGGAATAAAGTAATTTGTAATGACTGAACAGTGCTAACACATATGTGCCTAAATTCTTCCTTAAGAGTGTTGTTAAATAATTTTTTGAATTGCTATGGAAAAATAACACATTTTCGTCATTTAAATATGCTTCATAGTCCCACATGAAGAAAGCATGGATTCTGAGGACTTGAAGAACTAATGCATCAGTCATGCTTTTAATGCAGACAGCTGCTTCAGATATTTCCAGCAGGAAGGGATTCAAGAGAAAATATTAGGTGCTTTAGGTGCTTCTGAAATCTTTGAATAGTTGAGTAAGTATCAACCAGATCTTCGTTAATTAAGTTTTTACCTTTGAGGTTACACTCTGAAGCTGGGATCCAAGGTTTACTTTACTGAGGATTATGCAGGTGATAAAACAAGCATCCCACAAGCATGGGGTTGGTAGCTGGGCAGTGGGATATAGAACCCTGGTACTGTCAACATCTGCACATGCTGAAGCCATTAATCCATAAGGCCCTCTAAACAAAGATGGGACCAGCCCCTTTCCACATCTAAGATTCCCCGCTTGTGTATGGACCTGGAACAACCCAATTTACACTCAGAGAATAAAGAAAATCCTAATTTTTAACACCCCAACCACTCTAAACACAGGAAGGATAAAAGGGGGTGTTGAAAGAGGCTTCTCAAGGATGCCATACACCAGATGAACAAGCTGCTAAAGAACCAAAATGGGTATTAAAAGTCAATCTGCCATTCTATGAGTCTGCTGCGCATCCTGCTTCCACTCTGGCCTCAGAATTAGCCCTTAAGGCATTCGGATCTGGCTGAAGAGCCCATGAGAGTATTTCAGGCATGGAAAGCCAACACACTCTGGCAAAAAAAAAAAAAAAAAATGACCTAAATGAAAGATCTCCGCAAGTGAGATCCCAGTGGAAAGAGCAGGTCATCAAAGAAGGAGGTACCTTTCTCTGAAGGGAGGAGAGAACTTCTACTTTGACTAAGACCTCATTTAAATAAGAACAGAGTTGGTAAACTCAAAAGGCTTCCATAGCCTTGGCAACTCATGACAAGAGCCTAGGGTGATTACTGACATGATAGATAAGAGTGTCAATTGTTAAATCAACAACAGGAGTTACTGTGCACTGACTCCTCATGTAGGATCTCTGTCCTTAATGTGTTGCACTATGTGAATTAACAGTATAACTAGTACTCAAACAGTATTTTACACTTTGTGTTTCTGTGTGGGTGCAAACTGTTGAAATCTTTACTTAGTATATACTAAATTGATATTCCTTATATAAAGATAATTGAAAATGAATCTTGATGCAAATGGAATGGGAGAGGGAGTGGGAGATGGGAGGGTTGCAGGTGGGAGGAAAGTTATTTGGGGTGGGGGGGGAAGCCATTGTAATTCATAAGCTGTACTTTGGAAATTTATACTAAATAAAAGTTAAAAAAATCAATCTTCACTTAAAATATTTCTCATTTCAAAAAGAATGTTAAAACATATAAAAATATTTTCCCCTAATATTTTTATATTGTGCAAAGTGATCAGTTAGTAAAAAAAAATTCTTATGCATTACAAAAAAATAAATACAGAAAACTTCTCTAGAAAACCACGACTCTAACGACTACAGCCTTCAAAATGGTTCTAAGTTTTAACACAGTAACGTACTTCCAAGAATCCCAAAGGATATCATGTACTCTCTAAATTTATGATCAGGAGTGCTGCAAATAAAGCTACTTATTTTCTCCCATTGCCAAGTGTGATAAAGTAGAAAATCAGTACACAAAAGAATATTTAAATAAGCTGGATTACATCTGTACTATGTTATTATACAGATTTGCATTCATGTTAAGTGAAAACTAGGAAGTCACAACAATGTGTATAAAATACGAAGATTGCTTTTGAGTATTCAAGAACTTCATCTAATGTAAACACCTGGAAGAAAACATATAGAAGAATTAATAGTTTATATCTCCCATCCAGGGGGAATTTGAAGGATGAAATTTAATCTTCATCTTCTTTTCAGTTAACTGTATCTTTCCAAATATTATACAGCAACACCACATTTTCCATAAAGCCATTAAAAATGAACTAAAAATCATCATAAGAAAAAAAAATAAAGGTCATATTTGAAAAACTGTTTTTTTTCCTCTTTCTAGTTTAAGTATTTCTCAGTGGATTAAGAATTTCATCTCAATCACTGATCAAGAGTTAACCTGTCTTTGATTTCTAGGAGCAATGCTTTTTTAACACGTGATGGAAAAGGCTTGAAGCTTGGGAAAACAAAGTATAAAGTTCACAGCTGAGAGATTTCACAACTTCAAGGTTCTCCCAGCCACCACAACACATGCCTCCCTTCAGACAGCAAAATTTGCAGTGAATCCAATGAACATGTTTGCTTCCACATCTAAATGTACATTAATTAAATTTTGGGAAAATATGATGAGATCTCTCCATTGGTAAGATGATACTTTGGTCTCATAGCAAAATTCAAGAAAATATGAATCCAGATGTCAAACTGTTCAAAGATTTCCTTAAGAATAAAAATTTTACAAACTGAGACTAAGCTTTCTCTCTTTAGAGACAATTTCACAAGAAGCAGAGGGAGCCAGGGTGGCCAAGTAAGAACCAAGCACAGAAGCGAGTGTGACCTTAGGCAACACCGGCAACCTTGCAGCAACCTCCTCACTGGCTTTCCACCCTGGTCCCCATGTGTGCACTACCGTCCCCTGCTCTACATAGCAGTACTCTCGACAGCACCCAGTCAGTAGCCCCATATGCCCACCTCCTCAAATCTTATCTCCTCACAATGCCTGCCAACTGCTCCCCAGCTGGCTTCTCTCAGCCTTTCACATGCCTGCTGCGGTGCAGGCTGCCCACCCAGGAGATCACAAGAAAATCTGTCTGCAGCCAAACCTTCAGTTCTATCCAACGCATTTTCTGTTTCCAGGATTTTGGCCTTCTTTCGTTATTTATGCATCAATTAATTCACAAAACCAAAAACAAGACAAAAAACATAAATTAAATGATACCCTATTTGCTTCATTTCATTATGTTAAGCTTCTTTTTATGAACCGCTCATTATATATTCCAGAGACTCCTGGCTTTGGCTCAGGCAAAATTCTAATAAACACAAGAACTCCGTTACCAGCCTGGGAACAGAAATAAATTTGCTCTCAACTTTAGCACTGGCATCACTTCTATTCATACAGAGTCTAGGGAATTTGTGTAGTTAGGCTCATAGTTTAGCCTTTCACGAAAAGCTGTGATGATTGGTTCCATGTATAGTATTACAACTGTCAGGACAAAATGCAGTTTTCCAAAACTTCATTTTTCTCATTTTCTAACATATTCTTGAATTAAACCATCATAGTTTATCGATCAGAATTGCTCTGCTCACTTATGTACAATTGTAAACTCTATATTGCTACACTAATGGAACCAAAAACCATGGTACAGTCTCATTGGAACCAAAGAAGCTTTCCTCGTTGTGTGAATTTTCCCTCAATAATACGCCTCTGTGCACCAAATTGATTAGATTTCTTGTAAAAGAATAGCTGCCGTTGCAAATCCAAAATAATAGATGGTTGACATGTGACACTAATAGTAGCCAATAAAACAGCCACAGGAAAATTTTCCCAAATGCTTTGTAAATTGATTATCTATAATACCGTATGATAAATTGACCCATAATGTCATCTGATGGCTATTTATTTAGGCAGAAATTCAGCCTGGGGAATTCGAGAAACAAAATCCCAGTACTGCAATGATAACAGCAATATATTCCAGTCATCTAGAACAGCAGATATTAGAGTGGATTAGTCAACTTCTCTTTCACTCATCTTCCCTGCAACAAGACCTTTACTAATAGTAGCTTGGCCAACAGATAAACCCATGCTGAGTAGGAACTTGAACTCTACCAGCACTTCAAACTGCAATTGTCTCCTCTTCCCTCCAAAAATACACTTGCTGGCTTCCCTATTAATGGAACTAGCATGAGCCAGACTACCAGGGTCAAAATGACTAGGTTCTTTCCAGTTATTGCATAATCCATTTACCACTAAGACCAGTTCATTCTTTCTTCTGTTCTCTTTCACACACCCTTTCCATTGCACTCCCACAACCTTAAGACAGTCTCATTATTATTTCCCATTCTCAGTACTGTAGTCTTCCTCTACATGATCTTTCCATTCTGCATTCTGAATACCGTATAAATCTTCTATGAATTCTGCTTTGAGGTGTTAATTTCCCATTTGTAATTCTTTGATACATTTTGCCAACATGAGCAAATTTCCAACATGACATATTGTACCATTCAAGCTGGAGCCTAAGACATGGAATTCCAGATCACTCCGCTCTTGCACACTGTCTGCTCCCTATGTCTCCAACCAGAACAGCTTCTTCCCTTATTTTACTTTCCTCGCATGGAACCCTTCAACCATTACCATATATGGAGAGCATCTTCATCTGTATTATAGACCTAGAAGATCAGCTTCAATGATTCCCACTTATTGATGTGCATGAGCTGGTGTCATCCCCTCCCCTCGAGTGTGAGCTCAGAGTAACTGCTTTTAGTAAATAGCATAGAACAAACATGATGGGCTATCATTTCATGACTCAATTATAAAAAGCTATGACTGTAACCTAATTAATACACACTCTACTGCCTTCTTAGCTGAAGTAAGATGCTATAATGAACAGACTGCAAGTTAACTTAGGGTACTCTTACACTCAGAGTGGGGGGAGCTGAAGCCCTCTACTCAACAGCCCTAAAGGAACAGGATGCTGCCAACATCTATGTGAGTGAGCTTGGAACTATATCCTTCCCATGTTAAGCCTTCAGATGAGACCACAGCTTTGCTTAACATTTAATTACAGCACTGGAAGAGACCCTGAGGCGCAAGACCCAGCTAACCCACACCTGGTTTCCTGACTCAGCAACTGAGATGGCTTTCAAGCTGCTAAACTTGGAGTATTGTCTTGCACAGAAATAAGTAAAATGTGCTTACCTAGCCTTACCTTTTAACTATAATCTGCCCAAAACAGAAACTCTGAAATGCTACGACTAGATGTAAGCCCAGTGCCCAGTTTTAACGCAAACACACAATAAAAGCTAATTGGCAGCACCATTAAATTACCTTGCTGACCCATTTTCCCCAAATGTAGCAAAGTAAATGACAGTTAACTTTCTCTCTATGGATGAATTATATATAAGGTTTCTCCCATTTATAACCAGACTTGTGTTATGATTTTTGCCTATTTTCTACTCATTTGCATTTCTTTAAGTTCTAAGTAGAAACATGCTCATATCATCATTACCTAACTAAAGGAATGCCTAAGTCACAGAATGACCAACAGCAGGTTTGGATTTTAAATGACAATATCAAACAAATGCAAGTTCCTTCTATAATAAAAACTTCTTAAATGCTGAAAGGAATAGCAGTGTTATAGTGACAACAATTAGGATACTGGGCACTCAAGCTACAAATTAAAAATGAAACTCATGATTCAAAGTCAGAAATGTTTATTTCATATATTAAAGAAGTATGTTACACATGAAACAATTACCAGGATAACCAGCCAACAGGGAAATGTACATAAAAACCACAATGATGTATCACTTCACCCCAGTTAGAATGGCTGTCATCCAAAAGTCAAATAACAATAAATGCTGGCAAGGATGTGGGGGTAAAGGTACCCTAATACACAGCTGGTGGGAATGTAAATCAGTACAATCATTATGGAAGACAGTATGGAGAATCCTCAGAAATCTAAAAAGAAATGAAAACAGAGCTACCCTATGACCTAGCCCTTCCACTCCTGGGAATTCACCTAAATAAATAAGTAAAACACAAAATCAGCATATGGAAGAGTTCCTTGTACCCTCATGTTTATTGCAGTTCAATTCACAATAGCTAAGATATGGAATCAACCCAGATGTCTACCAAATAATGACTAGATAAAGAGAATGTGGTATATACACACTATGGAATACTATTCAGCCATTAAAAAAAAAAACAAGGAAGTCCTGTCTTTTGCAACAAAATGGATCCAACTAGAAACCAGTATAATTTGTGAACTAAGCCAGTCTCAAAATGACAATATGCTTTCTCTGATATGTGGTAGTTAATACAGAACACCAAAAAATGTATAGGAATGAAATGGGCATTTTGGAATACAACTGTTATTTTTAGTCCTTGTTTATACTTCTGTGGAACTGTGGTCTTCCTACTTTTTACTTCAATTTATGATTAGAGGCAAATTAAGTCTGAGGCTATAAAGTGGATTAAAATTATGGCTTTGCAAAAACTGATGAAGAGAGGGGAGGGAGGCAGGGGACTGGAGGGGAGCTGAAGAGTAAAGGAAGTATGGTTGTCTTCTTGGAATTCTATCTATGGAAAGTATAAAGTCTGTTCTCTTCATATTTTTTTAAAAGTCTGTTGACTTTGAGATTGAAAACTTCAGCAGGTCATTGGAATCAAATGTTTCCCCAACTTTCATCTCCGCTCCTCTCAGACTTGATCCCTCATGACTGCAAGATGACTACCACTGTTCCAGTAACTGCATGAAGGCACAAGAATATCCAAGAAAAGCAAAGCACTTCTCTTCTCTTGTGTCTGTTATAAAAGCAAAACCTTTCCAGAAGCACCCAACAGACTTCCTTTTGCATGTCAATGACCAAATCCATCAAGTAACACACCGTAAATTAAACTCTAAGTAACAAGACTAGGATAATAGTAGTGACTAAGGGAAGGGCTGGATACCTGAATAAAAGTGAAGTCTTAAAAGCAAAGGAAAAAGGAGTATGTTAGTTTATATCCATAAAATATAAGGCAGCAGACAATTAGTCACAAAAATGTGCTTATGTGGATTCAGTAGAAGGGGCAACATAGATAGATTTGAGATTATGATAAAAGGCTAACAAATTAGGATCAAAAAGATTACCCATCTATAAATATTGTCTGCCTTGTAACTTTCCTGTTAAATTGTAAAACAATAAATAGTACCTTTCATTCTGGTTTTGTCATTCAGTTCTTTGTTTATGGGAAATATCATGGCCTTAAAATCAATCTTTGTCAAACACTATATGAATGCATTAGTAAAAGTTCATAAGGTTGTAATTAATTTTGAAATTCATTTTTTCCTGGGAAGCCTGCATAACAGTTTCTTTCCTTTGATTCAATACACTCTCAATTTCCCAACCATGTGTTAGGTAACACGCAGGAAACAATGGACCCCCCCAGAAACCTGTGTTGCTGCTTCAAGGCCCTGAGAGAGGAAGTATATTCTGTGATTAGCTAAGTAGCCACATCCATTCACTTGTCCAGCTGCCACAGTTCAAAGAAATAGATCATGGTTGATAAGAATGTGGCATTTGGAATCAGACCTGTATTTTAAGCTCAGCTCCACAACTTATAACACCATTTAACCTCTGTAAGCTAAGATTCCATCTTTAATATGGGAATCATCAAACCAACTTCATGGAGCTGTTGTGGAAGTTAAATAAAATAATGTCTAAGAAACACCTAAAAAAGCAGTAAGCACTCAACAACTGTTAGGTGTCATTACTGTTTAAGCTTTTTCCAAGAAGCATGTTCAAATCACATCCCATCAATTAGTCTCCCCCAACTGTCTTCCAGGGCTGTGCTGCAGGGTAAGGCTGGGAGCTAAGCTCTTCCAGTGCAGAGGGTTAGGATTGATACAGAAAGTTCCAAGAGAAGCATTACTATGCTTCACACTAGATTCCACCTGGCCTCACTCTCTCTGTAAGCTCAGAATCAATATACCCCCAGTTAAACATGCATCACTGTTATTAAACCAATCGCTCACATCTTTGCTGCTTCATGCCATCCCAGAGGGTTCAGCTCTCCTTTTGACTTCACTAAACTGACTGCATGTTGGGGGTTGCCCTTCCAACCAAGGCTCCTTGTCTTTCCAAGTGGCTTCCATTCGATGGCACCAGATGCAAGAAGTGCAAATGTGCATCGATCCAGCCCTGTCCTCTTTACAGATCTGGCATAGTCGAAAACATCTTTAAACTACAGAATATATTTCATGCCACGATTTCTTAAGTCAGTAATATCCTCATTGAACAGTGAATAAAGCAGAGACAAAGGACTTGAAGAGGCATTTGCTTCCTTGGTTTTCATTCAGATTTACAATTGAGTTTTTCCTCAGTAAGGGATGTGCCCTGGTAAATATCTTTTACTCTATGTTAAGAAATCTAAATCCATTCACTACTCCTCCTTGATTGCAAATGCAGCCCCCGTTGTGTTGTCTTTACCAATCACCATCATGGGGTTCTCATTTTAGAAACCTACTTAGTAGGCTGAGAAGAGCACTCATGGCCAGCTTCGGGTTACTGTAGGACATGATCTGCAGACTGGATACAAAGTGACATTTCCTGGTGCTCTGTCCCTGTTTGTGTCCTATTATTATATTTTTGTGTTTTAACAACTAGCTCTCATTTATCATTTAATAAAACAATGTTAGCATATTTAGGCATAAAAGACTCATCCTAATCCATTTTCTGAAGTGAAAAGTAATTTCAGTGGTGAAGACAAGCTAAAATCAGCATCGTGGGATTTCCATTACTTCAATAATTATCTTCTTTGCCCTCACATATTAAATCAAAAGACTAAGGGTTTTTTTTTTTTAAGCATCATGCATTGATTAAGTCGAGTAACACATTTTAAGAGAAACATAATAGAAATATTAATTAACATATGAAATTCTTTGAGAATCTCCTGATGAAAAGCATAATGAAACTTGGAAAATGAGTAACATGGGTGGGAATATAAGGCTAATGAGTAAAATACACACTGACATTTCAAGCAGTCTCCACTAGATGAGTGAGACAGCATACCAAGGTATTTTGAAAACCTGATGAGTTATTCTGAAAAACTGAACTATAACTCAGATTACTAGTATTCCCACGTGCAAGTATGAATAAAACAGACAATGCAACATGGGTTCATGCTGACTTTGGATAATTGTCTTGTTGGAAGCCATGATGAGGGACATGACTTTCTATGGGTAGAAAAGCCCCTGCTGTCACTCCCTGGGAGGGAGTCCATCATAGGGTGGGAAGTGAGAACTCAATGGGGCTTAGATTGGAGTAGGGGAATTCTGTCCCCTTTTTGAGCTGGGAATCTGTGGAAAACACCAAGGTCTGAGGCTACCTGTAACACTTGTGGTGAAGGAGTGGAAGGGCATGGTGGCATGCTGGCTCCCACCAAGCAGAGCAAGACAGGGGCAGCCAGACGAGGGCTGTAAACCCAAGTAATTGTTATATTCTCCATCGAGACGTTCCAATCTTCTATCTTCACAACTCAGCGGCATGGGGAGTCGTGTGCAAAGTTGCAGCCCCTTATCAACTGCCTCCTTAGAAGGTAAAGGCCTTTACCTTATGTTTTGAATGGAACTTTCTGAGAGGATAGTGCCCTCTGCCAGACACATGTGTGTGCGCACACACACAGCCAAACTGATGGCAGCAGCTTTGGTCCCCCTCAGAATCAACAGCAAGGAGAAAGACATGTTACCTTGGAGCCATGTCACTATGGTGCAATCATGTGAGATATATGATTTACCTGCTGCTCTAATTTAACCAGATAATTCAATTTAATTTTTTTTAAGATGTATTTATTTAGGGCCAGCACTGTGACATAGTAGGCCAAGCTTTCACCTGCAGTACCAGCATCCCATATGGATGCGCATTCAGTCCATGCTGCTCCTATTCCAATCCAGCTCTCTGCTATGCCCTCGAAAATCAGTGGAAGATGGTCCAATTGCTTCGGCCCCTGCACCTGCATGGGAGACCTGTGGGAAGATCCTGGCTCCTGGCTTCAGATCGGCCCAGCACCAGCAGATGAGCTATTTGGGGAGTGATCCAGCAGACGGAAAGCCTTATTCTGTCTATCCTTCTCTTTATAATTCTGCCTCTCAAAGAAAATTTTAAAAAGATTTATTTGAAAGGTACAGTTACAAAGAAGACGACAAAGAGCTTGCATCTGCTGGTTCATTCCCAAAATACAGACAACAGCCAGGGTTGGGCCAGGCAGGAGCCAGGAGCTTCACCCAGGTCTTCCATGTGAGTGCAGGGGCCCAAGCACTTGGGCCATCTTCCAGGTCATAAGCAGGGAGCCGTATTATAAGTGGAGTGCCCGCTACACCACACCACTGGCCCCAATTCAATTTAATTTAAACTATGCTTTAAACTTTTACTATTAAAACTGACCAGTTATTCACTTAACTTCTGGTGTTAACTGGTCTATGGATATTTTGTGTCAATTCAGGCCGTGAAGATCAAGAATCGTATGGAGGGGGTGGGCATCATGGCACAGTAGGTTAAGCACACACCTGCAACACTGGCATCCCATAGCAGAGTGCTGGTTCCAGTCCCTACTGCTCTGCTTCTGATTCAGCTTCCTGCTAAGTCATCTGGAAGAGGCAGAAGATGATGGCCCAAGAGCTTGGGCCCCTGCACCCATGTGGGAGAGCAGGATGGAGTTTATGGCCCATGTCTTCAGTGGGGCATACTTGGCTATTGCATCCATTTGGAGAGTAAAACAGCAAATGGAAGATGCGTCTGTCCCCCTCTGTCAAAGACTCTTAAATAAACACCTTTTAAAAAAGCATGCTCGGCTGGCACTGTGGCTCAATAGGCTAGTCCTCCGCCTAAGGCACCGGCACCCTGGGTTCTAGTCCCAGTTGGGGTGCCGGATTCTGTCCCGGTTGCTCCTCTTCCAGTCCAGCTCTCTGCTGTGGCCCCGGAAGGCAGTGGAGGATGGCCCAGGTGCTTGGGCCCTGCAGCCCATGGGAGACCAGGAGGAAGCACCTGGCTCCTGGCTTCGGATCCGTGCAGCGTGCCGGCGTAGTGGCCATTTGGGGGATGAACCAATGGAAGGAAGACCTTTCTGTCTCTAACTCTGCCTGTCCAAAAAAAAAAAAAAAAAAAAAGCATGCTCTTTAAGCTTGATGTTCTTCATGAAATATGAGGGACCTGAAAATTCTGCAGAGATTCTCCCCATCCCCTGGGATTTTTTTTAACTCTTTACACTACCACACTTTTCTCATTACTTGAGAAAAGTTTTGAGATTTTATTTGAATGGCAAAGTTGGGGGACAGGGGCTGAGACAGAGAGGTATTCCATCCACCAGTTCTCTTCCCTAATGGCCACAACAGCCAGGGCTGGACCAGGACAAAGACAGGAGCTTCTTCCAGATTTTGCACATTAGTAGCAGGGACCCAAACACTTGGGCCATCTTCTGCTTTCCCAGGGCATCAGCAGGGAGCTGGATCAGAAGTAGAGCAGCTGGACATAAACTGGCACCCATATAGAATGCTGGCATTGCAAGTGGCGGCTTTACCCACTATGCTGTAATGCCAGCCCTTCAAGATAAGTTTAAACAAAAATTAGTAAGGTGATTACTCTTGAATTCCCAATAGGTCAGTGATGGAGAGTTCCTAACCTGTATCCAAGGAAACTGCCCTGGTTTAAATCAACTCAAAGGTTAACAGTTCATTCAAATTTTTCACACATTGATTATTCCATTTTCCCTTTCAATATAAAATGCACTTGAAGATAGAAAAATATATTCAATTTGTTATGTTCCTGTTTTACCTAAATACCCTATCAAGGGAAAATGTGTATGTTTCTTTTAATTTATATGTTTTAATATATTTCAGCATGCTTATGAACATAATTGAGCTAATAAGGACTAAAACCAACACAAGAGACAGAGAAGGATAAAATTAAGTATCTTACCTGAAACAGATCGGCATATTACATATTCCTGTATTTCTTGTACCTTCTAGCCCATGAAGGCTAAATACAAATGCATGCTCAAAATTGATTATAATGTATATCAAAGATTTGGTGACAGGTTTTGTTAATTCCATGCATGTACACACATAGCTTAGTCCTCAAAACATGCTATAAATGCCCAAACAATGTGCAAATAGAAACCAAGTCAGCCTTTGAACTATTGAAAGGATTAGAAGAGCCATCTGGGGCCCAGGATAGGGTTGTGGGGTGGTAGGTAAAGCAACCTCCTGCAACACCGGCATCCCATATAAGCACTGGTTCATGTCCAATCTGCTCCACTTCTGATCCACCCCCCTGCTAATAGTCTAGGGAAAACAGAAGATGACCCAAGTACCTAGGGCCCTAGCACCCACATACAAGACCTAAACGGAGTTCCTGGCTCCTGGCTTCATTGCAAATATCTGAGGATCTCTCCTTCTACTCTTTCAAAACAAATAAATCAAACTTTATTTTAAAACCAAAGAGTGATTCAATTATTTAGTCCAAAGAGTAAACAGTATCAACAGTGGAGTGGTTTCGTACAAATAAGAAAAATGCCAACTGAGAAATCGTCCACATTTAAATATTTTCCTTCTTTCAGGTGCTGTATTTTATCACTTTCTTGTATTATATTTCCTATCTGGAAGGACTAGCCATTAAAAGAAGGCAAAGTCTTTATGTTTTGTATATAAACAATTTAATTATTTCCATAGTTTAAGATAATTCTTTAAGAACAATCCAACATGGGAAGCGGGATACACAGCAGACTCATAGAATAGCAGATGTCCTAAACAGCACTCTGGTCTCAGAATCAGCCCTAAAGGCATTTGGATCTGGCTAAAAAGCCCATGAGAGTATTTCAGGCATGGAAAGCCAAGACACTCTGGAAAAAAAAAAAGTGACTTAAATGAAAGATCTCTGAGATTCCAGCGGAAAGTATGGGCCATCAAAGAGGAAGGAGGAAGGTACCTTTCTCTAAAGGGAGAAAAGAACTTCTACTTTGACTATGACCTCGTCTAAATAAGATTGGAGTTGGCAAACTCAATAGGCTTCCATAGCCTTGGCAGCTCATGACAAGAGCCTTGGATGATTACTGACATCATAGGTAAGAGTGTCAATTGCTAAATCAACAACAGGAGTCACTGTGCACTTACTCCCCATGTAGGATCTCTGTCCTTAATGTGTTGTACTATGTAAATTAACGGTATAACTAGTACTCAAACAGTACTTTATACTTTGTGTTTCTGTGTGGGTGCAAACTGTTGAAATCTTTACTTAGTATATACTAAATTGATCTTGTATATATAAAGATAATTGAAAATGATCTTGATGTGAATGGAATAGGAGAGGAAGTGGGAGATGGGATGGTTAAGGGTGGGAGGGGAAGTTATGGGGGGGGGAAGCCACTATAATCCAAAAGTTGTATTTTGGAAATTTATATTTATTAAATAAAAGTTAAAAAATAACTTGATAGTGAAAGGCACCTGAAGATTTCATCTTTTGGATTGTACAGTTTAAAACGTAGTTCAAGTCATCTGACGTTTCAGCATAACAGCATTTGTGTTCTACTAAAGTTTCGTCTTCTCAAACCTTAACTATGGAAGTTAATTCCTCCTCATTGTCTCAGACAATAGAGTAGACTAAATCATGTAGTGCACGAATGAGATGTAAAGGCCTTGACATTTTAGGAAGTAAAGGGAAATTTCTAAGAGATGACTCAACGTTTTCCTTATTTCATTTCCTAAGCCTGTAACCACCTTACATTTCAATGAGAAGTCTTGTCTAGGTGTCAATGATCACCTTAATATCTACTGTATTTGTTGCAATGTTAGTGCTTTCTATTTTGTTTGGAAAAACCTCAAATTTTTTAATGACTTTCATTATTCAATAAATTATTTGGAGAGTATATGACAGACACTACAGTAAGAGCTGGGGAAACACACCAGAGCAGGCCTCTGCTTCCATGAGGCTCATATTCTGCTGATGGAAGGATAGACAACCAAGTTAAGAAATACACAGGAAAGCTGTTTTCAGGAGGTGGCCAGTGCTACAGAGAGGGAACGAAAGTAATTTCGTTGCAGAGATGGTTCAGAGGAAAGCTTTAGACTAGCTGAGGAACTAAAATCTGAAGGATCCGAGTTCAGGCAGATAAGTATCCCATAGAGGGATAGAGCAGGTGCAATGGCTGGAAGGTGGCAATACAGCAGTCCACTGAAAGGGAGGGCCGGGAACGAGGGAGAATCAAGTGGGAAGAGATTGGAAAAGTCTACAGGTTTCACAATCTTCAACCCACAGCTCCACCAAAACCTGAATTCTAACAATGTTCTTGTACTGGCTTGGCACTGAAGACAGTGACAGAGTACAAACTGAATTGTGTCCCCCAAAATTCAGAGGATGAAGTCCTAATCCTCCATGTAAATGTTTGGAGATGGGGTCATTAAGGAGGTAAGTAAGGTTAAACGAGGTCATAAAGGTAGACTTTCATCCAATAAGATACGTATCTTCAGGCTAAGACATCGCTCTCCAAGCACAGAAAGAAAATGTTACATAGGCCAGCACCGCGGCTCACTAGGCTAATCCTCCACCTGCGGCACCAGCACACCGGGTTCTAGTCCCTGTCGGGGTGCCGGATTCTGTCCCGGTTGCCCCTCTTCCAGGCCAGCTCTCTGCTGTGGCCAGGGGGTGCAGTGGAGGATGGCCCAAGTCCTTGGGCCCTGCACCCCATGGGAGACCAGGAGAAGTACCTGGCTCCTGCCATTGGATCAGCGCGGTGCGCAGGCCGCAGCGCGCCGGCCGCAGTGGCCATTGGAGGGTGAACCAATGGCAAAAGGAAGACCTTTCTCTCTGTCTCTCTCTCTCACTGTCCACTCTGCCTG